>NW_026969698.1:0-30914 GCF_028390025.1 Pseudophryne corroboree
AATCCGAACCCGCCAGAACTTCATGTTTTTTTTCACGGGTCCGAGCGACTCGGATCTTCCCGCCTTGCTCGGTTAACCCGAGCGCGCCCGAACGTCATCATGACGCTGTCGGATTCTCGCGAGGCTCGGATTCTATCGCGAGACTCGGATTCTATATAAGGAGCCGCGCGTCGCCGCCATTTTCACACGTGCATTGAGATTGATAGGGAGAGGACGTGGCTGGCGTCCTCTCCGTTTAGAATTAGAATAGATTAGAGAGACACTTGATTTACTAATTTTGGGGAGCATTAGGAGTACTCAGTAGTGTACAGTGCAGAGTTTTGCTGATAGTGACCAGTGACCACCACTTTTATTTATAATCCGTTCTCTGCCTGAAAAAAGCGATACACAGCACACAGTGACTCAGTCACATACCATATCTGTGTGCACTGCTCAGGCTCAGGCCAGTGTGCTGCATCATCTATTATCTATATATAATATTATATATATCTGTCTGACTGCTCAGCTCACACAGCTTATAATTGTGGGGGAGACTGGGGAGCACTACTGCAGTGCCAGTTATAGGTTATAGCAGGAGCCAGGAGTACATAATATAATCCGTTCTCTGCCTGAAAAAAGCGATACACAGCACACAGTGACTCAGTCACATACCATATCTGTGTGCACTGCTCAGGCTCAGGCCAGTGTGCTGCATCATCTATTATCTATATATAATATTATATATATCTGTCTGACTGCTCAGCTCACACAGCTTATAATTGTGGGGGAGACTGGGGAGCACTACTGCAGTGCCAGTTATAGGTTATAGCAGGAGCCAGGAGTACATAATATATTATATAGTGAGTGACCACCAGACACACAGTGCAGTTTATTTAATATATCCGTTCTCTGCCTGAAAAAAGCGATACACACAGTGACTCAGTCAGTCACATACCATATCTGTGTGCACTGCTCAGGCTCAGGCCAGTGTGCTGCATCATCTATATATATTATATATCTGTCTGACTGCTCAGCTCACACAGCTTATAATTGTGGGGGAGACTGGGGAGCACTACTGCAGTGCCAGTTATAGGTTATAGCAGGAGCCAGGAGTACATAATATTATATTAAAATTAAACAGTGCACACTTTTGCTGCAGGAGTGCCACTGCCAGTGTGACTAGTGACCAGTGACCTGACCACCAGTATATAATATTAGTAGTATACTATCTCTTTATCAACCAGTCTATATTAGCAGCAGACACAGTACAGTGCGGTAGTTCACGGCTGTGGCTACCTCTGTGTCGGCACTCGGCAGCCCGTCCATAATTGTATATACCACCTAACCGTGGTTTTTTTTTCTTTCTTTATACATACATACTAGTTACGAGTATACTATCTCTTTATCAACCAGTCTATATATTAGCAGCAGACACAGTACAGTGCGGTAGTTCACGGCTGTGGCTACCTCTGTGTCGGCACTCGGCAGCCCGTCCATAATTGTATATACCACCTAACCGTGGTTTTTTTTTCTTTCTTTATACATACATACTAGTTACGAGTATACTATCTCTTTATCAACCAGTCTATATATTAGCAGCAGACACAGTACAGTGCGGTAGTTCACGGCTGTGGCTACCTCTGTGTCGGCACTCGGCAGCCCGTCCATAATTGTATACTAGTATCCAATCCATCCATCTCCATTGTTTACCTGAGGTGCCTTTTAGTTGTGCCTATTAAAATATGGAGAACAAAAATGTTGAGGTTCCAAAATTAGGGAAAGATCAAGATCCACTTCCACCTCGTGCTGAAGCTGCTGCCACTAGTCATGGCCGAGACGATGAAATGCCAGCAACGTCGTCTGCCAAGGCCGATGCCCAATGGCATAGTACAGAGCATGTCAAAACCAAAACACCAAATATCAGTAAAAAAAGGACTCCAAAACCTAAAATAAAATTGTCGGAGGAGAAGCGTAAACTTGCCAATATGCCATTTACCACACGGAGTGGCAAGGAACGGCTGAGGCCCTGGCCTATGTTCATGGCTAGTGGTTCAGCTTCACATGAGGATGGAGGCACTCAGCCTCTCGCTAGAAAACTGAAAAGACTCAAGCTGGCAAAAGCACCGCAAAGAACTGTGCGTTCTTTGAAATCCCAAATCCACAAGGAGAGTCCAATTGTGTCGGTTGCGATGCCTGACCTTCCCAACACTGGACGTGAAGAGCATGCGCCTTCCACCATTTGCACGCCCCCTGCAAGTGCTGGAAGGAGCACCCGCAGTCCAGTTCCTGATAGTCAGATTGAAGATGTCAGTGTTGAAGTACACCAGGATGAGGAGGATATGGGTGTTGCTGGCGCTGGGGAGGAAATTGACCAGGAGGATTCTGATGGTGAGGTGGTTTGTTTAAGTCAGGCACCCGGGGAGACACCTGTTGTCCGTGGGAGGAATATGGCCGTTGACATGCCAGGTGAAAATACCAAAAAAATCAGCTCTTCGGTGTGGAGGTATTTCACCAGAAATGCGGACAACAGGTGTCAAGCCGTGTGTTCCCTTTGTCAAGCTGTAATAAGTAGGGGTAAGGACGTTAACCACCTCGGAACATCCTCCCTTATACGTCACCTGCAGCGCATTCATAATAAGTCAGTGACAAGTTCAAAAACTTTGGGTGACAGCGGAAGCAGTCCACTGACCAGTAAATCCCTTCCTCTTGTAACCAAGCTCACGCAAACCACCCCACCAACTCCCTCAGTGTCAATTTCCTCCTTCCCCAGGAATGCCAATAGTCCTGCAGGCCATGTCACTGGCAATTCTGACGAGTCCTCTCCTGCCTGGGATTCCTCCGATGCATCCTTGCGTGTAACGCCTACTGCTGCTGGCGCTGCTGTTGTTGCCGCTGGGAGTCGATGGTCATCCCAGAGGAGAAGTCGTAAGCCCACTTGTACTACTTCCAGTAAGCAATTGACTGTTCAACAGTCCTTTGCGAGGAAGATGAAATATCACAGCAGTCATCCTACTGCAAAGCGGATAACTGAGTCCTTGACAACTATGTTGGTGTTAGACGTGCGTCCGGTATCCGCCGTTAGTTCACAGGGAACTAGACAATTTATTGAGGCAGTGTGCCCCCGTTACCAAATACCATCTAGGTTCCACTTCTCTAGGCAGGCGATACCGAGAATGTACACGGACGTCAGAAAAAGACTCACCAGTGTCCTAAAAAATGCAGTTGTACCCAATGTCCACTTAACCACGGACATGTGGACAAGTGGAGCAGGGCAGGGTCAGGACTATATGACTGTGACAGCCCACTGGGTAGATGTATGGACTCCCGCCGCAAGAACAGCAGCGGCGGCACCAGTAGCAGCATCTCGCAAACGCCAACTCTTTCCTAGGCAGGCTACGCTTTGTATCACCGCTTTCCAGAATACGCACACAGCTGAAAACCTCTTACGGCAACTGAGGAAGATCATCGCGGAATGGCTTACCCCAATTGGACTCTCCTGTGGATTTGTGGCATCGGACAACGCCAGCAATATTGTGTGTGCATTAAATATGGGCAAATTCCAGCACGTCCCATGTTTTGCACATACCTTGAATTTGGTGGTGCAGAATTTTTTAAAAAACGACAGGGGCGTGCAAGAGATGCTGTCGGTGGCCACAAAAATTGCGGGACACTTTCGGCGTACAGGCACCACGTACAGAAGACTGGAGCACCACCAAAAACTACTGAACCTGCCCTGCCATCATCTGAAGCAAGAAGTGGTAACGAGGTGGAATTCAACCCTCTATATGCTTCAGAGGTTGGAGGAGCAGCAAAAGGCCATTCAAGCCTATACAATTGAGCACGATATAGTAGGTGGAATGCACCTGTCTCAAGTGCAGTGGAGAATGATTTCAACGTTGTGCAAGGTTCTGATGCCCTTTGAACTTGCCACACGTGAAGTCAGTTCAGACACTGCCAGCCTGAGTCAGGTCATTCCCCTCATCAGGCTTTTGCAGAAGAAGCTGGAGGCATTGAAGGAGGAGCTAAAAGGGAGCGATTCCGCTAGGCATGTGGGACTTGTGGATGCAGCCCTTAATTCGCTTAACAAGGATTCACGGGTGGTCAATCTGTTGAAATCAGAGCACTACATTTTGGCCACCGTGCTCGATCCTAGATTTAAAGCCTACCTTGGATCTCTCTTTCCGGCAGACACAGGTCTGCTGGGGTTGAAAGACCTGCTGGTGACAAAATTGTCAAGTCAAGCGGAACGCGACCTGTCAACATCTCCTCCTTCACATTCTCCCGCAACTGGGGGTGCGAGGAAAAGGCTCAGAATTCCGAGCCCACCCGCTGGCGGTGATGCAGGGCAGTCTGGAGCGACTGCTGATGCTGACATCTGGTCCGGACTGAAGGACCTGACAACGATTACGGACATGTCGTCTACTGTCACTGCATATGATTCTCTCAACATTGATAGAATGGTGGAGGATTATATGAGTGACCGCATCCAAGTAGGCACGTCACACAGTCCGTACTTATACTGGCAGGAAAAAGAGGCAATTTGGAGGCCCTTGCACAAACTGGCTTTATTCTACCTAAGTTGCCCTCCCACAAGTGTGTACTCCGAAAGAGTGTTTAGTGCCGCCGCTCACCTTGTCAGCAATCGGCGTACGAGGTTACATCCAGAAAATGTGGAGAAGATGATGTTCATTAAAATGAATTATAATCAATTCCTCCGCGGAGACATTGACCAGCAGCAATTGCCTCCACAAAGTACACAGGGAGCTGAGATGGTGGATTCCAGTGGGGACGAATTGATAATCTGTGAGGAGGGGGATGTACACGGTGATATATCGGAGGGTGAAGATGAGGTGGACATCTTGCCTCTGTAGAGCCAGTTTGTGCAAGGAGAGATTAATTGCTTCTTTTTTGGGGGGGGTCCAAACCAACCCGTCATATCAGTCACAGTCGTGTGGCAGACCCTGTCACTGAAATGATGGGTTGGTTAAAGTGTGCATGTCCTGTTTTGTTTATACAACATAAGGGTGGGTGGGAGGGCCCAAGGACAATTCCATCTTGCACCTCTTTTTTCTTTTCTTTTTCTTTGCATCATGTGCTGATTGGGGAGAGTTTTTTGGAAGGGACATCCTGCGTGACACTGCAGTGCCACTCCTAGATGGGCCCGGTGTTTGTGTCGGCCACTAGGGTCGCTAATCTTACTCACACAGTCAGCTACCTCATTGCGCCTCTTTTTTTCTTTGCGTCATGTGCTGTTTGGGGAGGGTTTTTTGGAAGGGACATCCTGCGTGACACTGCAGTGCCACTCCTAGATGGGCCCGGTGTTTGTGTCGGCCACTAGGGTCGCTAATCTTACTCACACAGCTACCTCATTGCGCCTCTTTTTTTCTTTGCGTCATGTGCTGTTTGGGGAGGGTTTTTTGGAAGGGACATCCTGCGTGACACTGCAGTGCCACTCCTAGATGGGCCCGGTGTTTGTGTCGGCCACTAGGGTCGCTAATCTTACTCACACAGCTACCTCATTGCGCCTCTTTTTTTCTTTGCGTCATGTGCTGTTTGGGGAGGGTTTTTTGGAAGGGCCATCCTGCGTGACACTGCAGTGCCACTCCTAGATGGGCCCGGTGTTTGTGTCGGCCACTAGGGTCGCTAATCTTACTCACACAGCTACCTCATTGCGCCTCTTTTTTTCTTTGCGTCATGTGCTGTTTGGGGAGGGTTTTTTGGAAGGGACATCCTGCGTGACACTGCAGTGCCACTCCTAGATGGGCCCGGTGTTTGTGTCGGCCACTAGGGTCGCTTATCTTACTCACACAGCGACCTCGGTGCAAATTTTAGGACTAAAAATAATATTGTGAGGTGTGAGGTATTCAGAATAGACTGAAAATGAGTGTAAATTATGGTTTTTGAGGTTAATAATACTTTGGGATCAAAATGACCCCCAAATTCTATGATTTAAGCTGTTTTTTAGTGTTTTTGGAAAAAAACACCCGAATCCAAAACACACCCGAATCCGACAAAAAAAATTCGGTGAGGTTTTGCCAAAACGCGTTCGAACCCAAAACTCGGCCGCGGAACCGAACCCAAAACCAAAACACAAAACCCGAAAAATTTCAGGCGCTCATCTCTAGTTTTAACCACTGCACAGCACCTGGTGTTATATAGTAAGCACCACTATGGCATAGTATACAGCATTATGGGCCTGATATGAGTGTGACCAGCGGTGATGTGGAATGCAGTAGGAGGTGCTGTTTAGCAAGCACCACTTCTATATTCACCATGCAGTATATTGTGTGAATATAGAAGTGTTGGCTGTGTTATGTATTAGAGTAATTATTGCAGCTCCCAGCTAAAATTGCAACAATGTAATTTAGTGACAAGCTGCAGAGATTAACCCTTTCTGTGGCTGCTGCACAACCTCTATTCATATCGCTGAATTCAATTAGGGAGATGTTCTCACCCCGCGAGCAAGCGCAGGTATATGCCACACTTAAATGTATGGGTATGGTCTCCATAAAATGAGCGTAGCCTTGCAGGCAAAGACTACCTTACACCCTAGTTCTTGACCCTGCACCAACAGACCTCGGCCACCACAGGGAAAAAAGTACAGTAATTTCCACCATGTTAAGCCCCACACATTAATGCCCTTTGGGACATATTATGTCACACACCACAATATCTGTGATACACTATGCCCTACAGTAAAGCTTCTAATTACTTTTACAAAAACTGCTCAACGCCAAGAGTTTCACGTGCTGGGTGTCATGCTCATTGCCAGGGGTTTCACTCTCTGGGTGTCATGCTCATTGCCAGGGGGAACGCAGTAGGAGGTGTTATATAGTAAGCACCACTATGGCATAGTATATAGCATTATATATATTGTGAGCACTGGTGATGTTGAGTGCAGTAGAGCTGCTGCTGGGTAATTACAATTTACTACAACCACCAATATATTCTGCTGCACTATATATATGCAAAGCTAATTCTGCTGGGTAATTACAATTGACTACAACCACCAATATATTCTGCTGCACTATATCTATATTTGCAAAGCTAATTCTGCTGGGTAATTACAATTGACTACAACCACCAATATATTCTGCTGCACTATATCTATATATGCAAAGCTAATTCTGCTGAGTAATTACAATTGACTACAACCACCAATATATTCTGCTGCACTATATCTATATATGCAAAGCTAATTCTGCTGGGTAATGTAAATTGAAACATTATTGCATAGTATGTGATTTTTAAGTACTTTTTTAAAGTTTTGAATGATAAAGACCCAGTTTAATCTTTGTGGAATGCCTGGTTGTTGTTTTTAAGGTAATTTATTGCCTGGCATTTGAGGGGGTGGGGTGTGGTTACAGATTTCAATTATTGGTTTCACTTGTAATAGTCTTCTACTTAAGTCCAATGGTGTAGGCTGTGCAAAGCCGTTTGGCTGTGCATTTATTGATCTACTGTAAGCATGCATTTTTATCAAAGCGTGATAAAATTGACACATAACAGCAGTGTTCAATCAGCATTAATTTATCTTCAGCTGATATCGATTGTGAATTGACGTTTCTTCTCTTCTTGTCACCTCCAGGTAATTACAATTGACTACAACCACCAATATATTCTGCTGCACTATATCTATATATGCAAAGCTAATTCTGCTGGGTAATGCAAATTGAAACATTATTGCATAGTATGTGATTTTGAAGTACTTTTTTAAAGTTTTGAATGATATAGACCCAGTTTAATCTTTGTGGAATGCCTGGTTGTTGTTTTTAAGGTAATTTATTGCCTGGCATTTGAGGGGGTGGGGTGTGGTTACAGATTTCAATTATTGGTTTCACTTGTAATAGTCTTCTACTTAAGTCCAATGGTGTAGGCTGTGCAAAGCCATTTGGCTGTGCATTTATTGATCTAAGCGTGCATTTTTATCAAAGCGTGATAAAATTGACACATAACAGCAGTGTTCAATCAGCGTTCAATCGAAGTGAAAAAGAAGGAAAACAGAAGCACACCAATCTAACAAAACAAAGAAAACTGAAGAACTAATAACAAATGTGAGTCACTTACTCCTCAGATCACTCACCTCCTGATTGTTGCATCTGATTACATAGCACAGAACTACCTTACTTGGACATTTCATAAACCATCCATTTCACCTACAAATGCCTGTATCTGTATTATTGTAATTTTGTTTTTTAAGCACAGCTGCACCAATGCAATTTTACCTGCAAACACTTAAAACATCTAACATAATTACCATTGCTTCTTAAACCTCTCACAATCCTTTCATTTCTTACACTCCAAATACATTTCTGCACCCACTTTATCTACGCTTTTGACTCATTTCATACTAAATCTACACCCCTTGAGCCTACACTGCTTTTCTCACCTGCATTTCTGCAATTCTTCTGCTCGGATTGCCTTACAGTCTCCTCTCCTACTTCCACTACTTCAACCTATTTACCTACTTAACACTATGTCAAGGTTTTCTTATACTCCCCACATCACTCAGTGTCTACCTAATAATGTATCTTTATCCTTCCCCACTAGTCTCCTCCACCTCCTCCTCTCTCCCCTCCTCTGTCTCCCCTCCATCCCTCTGTTTCCTTCCCCCACCTTTCCTGTTACCCCACTTTCATTCACCTCTGCCCCATGGTCCTGCTACCCCACAACTCAGCCCTGCTCCCTCTCTCCCTTCCCTGTCACCTCCCCACACCCCCATCCACATCACACTGACCTCCCTCCCTGCCCACCTCCTGCAGTTTCCCCTCCTAGCTCAGGCACCCGTACCATCACTACTCTCTCATCATCCCTGCCCTCAAAGTTAATCCCACCTCATCGCTACAGCAACCCTGAAAATCTAATTCACATCTCTCCCACAAACTCATACCCCCTATCCTGTGCCCTCTGGAATGCCAGATCTGTTTGTAACAAACTGGTCCCCACTCATGACCTTTTCATTTCCAACTCCCTACACCTACTAGCCATTACTGAAACTTGGATTACGCCCTCTGACACTACTTCTGCTGCTGCTCTCTCTGCTGGGGGCCTTACATTCACACACACACCCCGACCTGGGGGTCGCCATGGGGGTGGTGTTGGGGTCCTTTTACCTTCTAGTTACTCCTACCAACTCATACCACCAGAACCATCCCTTATATTCTCTACATTTGAGGACCACGCCATATGCCTCTTCCAACCAGTCCATCTTAGAGTAGCTGTCATTTACCGCCCCCCTGGTACTGCTTCCAAATTCATCGACAACTTTGCTTCCTGGCTTCCTCACTTCTGACATTCCCACCATTATCCTAGGCGATTTCAACATCCCTATTGACATCCCCACACAATCCCCTGCCTCTAAACTCCTTAACCTCACCTCTTCACTTGGTCTCTCCCAGTGGACCTCCTCACCCTCCCATGTGAATGGGAGCTCACTGGATCTGGTCTTCACTCACCGCTGTGATATTTCTGATTTTTCCAACTCCCCATTTCCCCTCTCTGACCACCACCTGCTCTCCTTCAACCTATCTCTCTCGACTTCCCCATCTCTACCTCCTAAGGCTACCATCACTAAGCGTAACATTGAAGCTATTGACACCACATTCCTTTCCTCCCTGTTTGACTCACTTCTCTCTCCTATTCTCTCTCTCTCATGCCCTGAGCAAGCCACTTCCACATACAATGCTTCCCTTACTTCTGCTCTTGACTCTGTTGCTCCACCAACCACTATTCACCCTTGCAAATTAACACCTCAACCCTGGCACACCAAATGCACCAGATATCTGCAAAAATGCTCATGTACTGCTGAGTGACACTGGAGGAAATCACGCTCTAAGGCAGACTTCCTCCATTTCAAACTTATGCTCTCATCCTTCAGTGCTGCCCTTTCTCTTGCTAAACAGTCATACTTCAAGAACCTCATCTCCTCCCAGTCTTCCAACCCCCGGCGCCTCTTTGCCACTCTCAACTCACTCCTCTGCCCACCTCCACCTCGTCTCCCTTCCTCACTCTCTGCTCTTGACTTTGCCACTTACTTCACATCCAAAATTGACTCCATACGTCAGGACATCACATCACACCAGACTATCAGTAACCAGCCTTCTCCCATCCCTTACCAACCCTCCCCATCCCTCGTACCAACTCTGTCATCTTTCTCCCATGCATCTGGAGAGGAAGTCATGGCCCTCATTCGTTCCTGTCCCCTCACCACCTCCCCACTTGACCCTATCCCCTCCCGCCTCCTTTGCCACCTCTCTTCTTCTGCTTGTTCCCATCTTTCCCACCTTCTCAATCTCTCCCTCTCATCAGGCACTGTCCCCTCTGCCTTCAAGCACGCTCTCATCTCTCCTATTCTTAAAAAACCTACCCTTGATCCAAACACTCTCTCCAACTACCGACCCATCTCTCTCCTCCCTTTTGCCTCCAAACTCCTTGAGCGTATTGTCTACAACCGCCTTACTTCCTTTCTTTCCTCACACTCACTGCTTGACCCATTCCAGTCTGGCTTCCGTCCTCTCCACTCCACTGAAACTGCCCTTACAAAAGTATGCAATGACCTCCATGCTGCTAAATCTAAGAGACACTACTCTCTACTTATTCTACTTGATCTCTCTGCTGCTTTTGACACTGTGGACCATCCTCTCCTACTGCAAATCCTTCACTCCATTGGTCTGCGTAACACTGCCCTCTCTTGGTTGTCGTCCTACCTTTCTGACCGTTCATTCTCTGTCTCCTCTCATGACTCCACCTCCCCCTCACTTCCACTAACTGTAGGGGTACCCCAAGGTTCTGTCCTTGGTCCTCTTCTCTTCTCTCTCTATACGTCCTCACTAGGTAAGCTCATTAGTTCTTTTGGTTTCCAATATCATCTCTATGCTGATGACACTCAAATCTATCTTTCCTCTCCAGACCTCTCCCCTACTCTCCTCACTCGTATCTCCAACTGTCTCTCTGCTATCTCTTCCTGGATGTCCCAGCGCTTTCTTAAACTTAACATGTCTAAGACCGAGCTGATCATCTTCCCTCCCTCCCGCATAATCTCACCTCCTACAATCGCACTACTATCTCCTCTACCCCCAAGCGCGCTGTCTTGGAGTAATCCTTGACTCCTCCCTCTCCTTCAAACCACACATTCAGCACCTCTCACAAACCTGCCGTTTTCATCTAAAAAATATTTCCAGGATCAGACCCTTTCTGACCCAGGATGCTACTAAGACTCTTATCCACTCACTGGTCATCTCCAGACTGGACTGCTGTAATCTCTTCCTGACTGGCATTCCTGACAAATACCTCTCTCCACTCCAATCTATCCTCAATGCTGCTGCCCGGCTCATTTTCCTCACCAAACGCACTACGTCCACCTCTCCTCTCTTACTAGTCCTTCACTGGCTCCCCTTCCCTTTCAGAATCCATTTCAAGCTTCTCACACTTGCTTACAAAGCCCTCACCCACTCCTCTCCCATCTACATCTCTGATCTTATCTCGCTTTACACTCCCACCCGTCCTCTTCGCTCTGCTAATGCACACCGACTCTCCTGCCTACGGATTACTTCCTCCCACTCCTACCTCCAAGATTTTTCACGTGCTGCACCACTTCTCTGGAATTCCCTACCTCTCCCCCTCAGACTCTCCACCTCTCTACAAAGCTTCAAACGGGCTCTCAAGACCCACTTCTTCACCAAACCCAGCCAAATCTCATCCTAAACCTCTGTTCCATGCTCTCTATGTACCCCATCTGTCTCACCCCTGTCTGTCTACCCCTCCCTTTTAGAATGTAAGCTCTCACGAGCAGGGCCCTCTTCCCTCATGTGCTTACTCTTTTCTTACTTTAATAATCTTCAGCTGCACCAAATCCAGCAGTCTTCTGCCACCTGATACTTATTCCAGTGTCATCTGCTGATGTAGCTATGTTTATTTACCCTGTACTTGTCCTATATTGTCGTCAACTGTAAGTTGCTGTTTTCCTGTTTGATTATTTGTTTATGTACTCTGTAATTGGGCACTGCGGAACCCTTGTGGCGCCATATAAATAAAGGATAATAATAATAATAAATAATATAATATATAGCAGTACGGTACAGTAGGCCACTGCTCTACCTACCTCTGTGTCGTCAAGTATACTATCCATCCATACCTGTGGTGCATTTTAGAAAAAAACATGTCTCGGCAGAGCAATCTATAAATCCATCATTTTTCAGACAGCAACAGTGGGTATTGTAATAGTCACCCAATCCATCACTTTTATAGGGTTACATGCACCCACATGCTACAGCCTGTCTCAATAATTTTACTGTCACGCTGTGTGTGTTTGTGTTTTTATTTGGGTATTTTTTGTTGTTGTAGAACTACAGGTACCAGCAAGCCCGTTATTTCCCCGCCTGCTGGTACTTGAGGTTCTCCAAGTACCAGCAAGCGGGGGAGGCTTGCTGGGCCTTGTAGTTCCACAACGAAAAAACAATATTCTTTTTTTACACACATGGCTATCAGCCCGGCACCCACCACCCAGGGGTGCTGGGGACAGCCTCGGGCTTCACCCCTGGCCCTTGGGTGCCTCGAGGGGAGGAACCTCTTGATTTAAGGGGTCCCCACTCCTCCAGGGAACCCCGGCCAGGGGTGACTAGTTGGAGGGGTAATGCCAGGGCCGCAGGGACCTACATAAAAGTATCCCCCGGCTGTGGCATTATCTCTCTGGCTAGTGGAGCCCGGTGCTGGTTTTAAAAATATGGGGGACCCCTACATCTATTGTCCCACGTATTTTTGGAACCTGGACCGGTCTAAGAGCCCGGTGCTAGTTGTCTAAATACGGGGAACCCCTGTCCAATTTTTCCCCCAGTATTTAAATAACCAGGACCGGCTCAAAGAGCCCGAGGCTGGTTATACTAAGGAGGGGGGACCTCACGCATTTTTTTTTAACCCATTCAGACCCTTCTCCTTTAAGTTAATGGAAGCCCTGGACAACAAAATTGCATTCATGTCCTCCTCCCTCACCCTTCCCAGTCCCAAACACTCATTTTTTTTTCTTTAAAAATTTATAATATATAACGAGAACAATGAGCAAGCAGGCAGCGGGCATTGGCGGCATCGGACTGAGATAGAAATTAGTGGTGGAGGGCTGGGTCAGTTGATTGTGGGCGAGTTTGTAAGCCATTGGCGGTGGCAGCGGGTATCGGCTCAGAGGCAGTAGCGGGCATTGGCTAAGGGTCATCGGCAGGATTCGGCGGACATTATGGCTGTAGTGCCTCACTAGCCACTGACCTCACCGCACGCCACTGTGGGACAGATGTAACATGCAGAGAGAGGTAGATTTGGGAGGGGGAATGTCCTAGCATAACTGTTAATTGCAGTGTAATACTGTAATTCAGCTGTGCAGCATTTGTGGCTAAATGTCAAAGAAGCCAGTATTTACCCTGCATGCAAAACAATAAATGTATTTGAACATACCTCCCAACTATCCCAATTTTTGCAGGACAGTCACTTTTTTGGGGAATGTCCAGCTAACCCAAACAACCCCCCCCCCCCTTCCCATGGGGAATGGGGGGGGGGGGTGGAAGGCTCCCTGTAGCTTGTTGCTCTGCAAATATGCACATTGTGGGTAATTCAGACCTGATTGCTAGGGTGTGTTTTTTGCATCCCTGTAATCAGGTAGTTGCCGCCTACAGCGGAAGAGAAAATTTGCTGTGCAGGTGTGTGATCACATGTGCACAAGAGCTGCACAGCTCAGCACTTACTCAGCCATTGAGGTGACGTCACAAATCCTCCCACAAAACGCCGGGTCCCTCCAGTGTTTTTCCGGACACTCCCTAGAAACATTCAGTTGCCACCCACACAAACACCCTCTTCTTGTCAATCTTCTTGTGATCTCCGGACCGTCGCACTTACGCATTGTGGCGCATACGCATGTGCAGTGCAGACCAGATTGCCCGCTGGGTGAAAATAAATTGAAGCGATCTGGTCTGAATAAGCCTCAATGTCTATTCACGGGAGACAGAGGGGCTGGGGCATGGCCAGCAGCTCACAGAGCACCTATAATGACAAAAATGGGAGACATGGCTCATGATCGCGATATACCTGCGAAGGTACGCCCTCTACTGATTGACAGGCAGAGGCATTCGCATTTTCTGCGGGGCACCCGGAGAAAATGTAGGCACACGCACAGGATGGACCCTGCGTATATGCCCCCATCCTCTTCATAGTTTTTGCGGTTGGAACGCGTATTACGATCCAAACTGAATTAGGCCCTATGTCTTATATACACGAGCAGTGTGAAAACATCAATCGATGGGGGTAATTCCAAGATGATCGCAGCAGGAATTTTGTTAGCAGTTGGGCAAAACCATGTGTACTGCAGGGGAGGCAGATATAACGTGCAGAAAGAGTTAGATTTGGGTGAGTTATTTTGTTTCTGTGCAGGGTAAATACTGACTGCTTTATTTTTACACTGCAAATTAGATTGCAGATTGAACACACCACACCCAAATCTAACTCTCTCTGCACATGTTAAATCTGCCTTCCCTGCAGTGCACATAGGTGGTCATTCCGAGTTGTTCGCTCTGTAATTTTCTTCGCATCGCAGCGATTTTCCGCTTAATGCGCATGCGCAATGTTCACACTGCGACTGCGCCAAGTAAATTTGCTATGCAGTTAGGAATATTACTCACGGTTTTTTCATCGTTCTGGTGATCGTAATGTGATTGACAGGAAGTGGGTGTTTCTGGGCGGAAACAGGCCGCTTTATGGGCGTGTGGGAAAAAATGCTACCGTTTCTGGGAAAAACGCGGGAGTGGCTGGAGAAACGGAGGAGTGTCTGGGCGAATGCTGGGTGTGTTTGTGACGTCAAACCAGGAACGACAAGCACTGAACTGATCGCACTGGCAGAGTAAGTCTCGAGCTACTCAGAAACTGCACAGAGATGTCTTATCGCAATATTGCAAATCTTTCGTTCGCAATTTTAAGATGCTAAGATTCACTCCCAGTAGGCGGCAGCTTAGCGTGTGCAATGCTGCTAAAAGCAGCTTGCGAGCGAACAACTCGGAATGAGGGCCATGGGGGGTAATTCTGAGTTGATCGCAGCAGGATTTTTGTTAGCAGTTGGGCAAAACCATGTGCACTGCATTTACGAACAGATGATTTTTTTATATACATTTTAAAATGTTAGTAAATGTGTGTGTGTTTTTCAACCTGTAAGCCCAACATCGATTAAGATCGATCTTAAATAGACCCCTGGGTTTTAAGGATAACCATGGTTGAGTCCAATGGTTAATTCACATTGACCGAAGTTCTAATTAAGTCACCTGTGCTCAAGCATGATATCCTTAAAATCTGGATTGCAATGACAGCATTTTGGAACTATGCCTAAGGGTTTAATTTTTACATTTATCCACTGACAATAAATCTACCTACAATATCCCTGTAACTGTTATGATTACAGTATTTCACTAAATAATTTAATTTGCTGAACCTTCTGTAAAAAGAAATATTAAGCTGCTGTAATTCCCAGATGCAGCAAATTTGTTAGCTAGTGGGCAAAACCATGTGCACTGCAGGGATGGGGGGGGGGGGGGGCAGATATAACATTTGCAGAGAGATTTAGGTGGGTTATATTGTTTGTGTGCAGGGTAAATACTGGCTGTTTTGTTTTTACACTGCAATTTAGATTTCAGTTTGAACACACCGCACCAAAATCTAACTCTCTCTGCACATATTATACACCCCCCCCCCACCCCTGCAGTGTACATGGTTTTAGCTAATAAATTTGCTGCTGTGATCAGATCTGAGTTAAGCCCTATGTATTTGGCACTGGCAAAGGGTTAGAGGCCTTGCTGTAGAGCTCACACCTTTCTTATCATGCATTGTAATATTTCCTATGTCCTGATGTTGTGCTCTCTGCTCCATCCAAGTAAACAGCAATGTAGCATGGCTATCAAAGAGCGTGAAGTTTGCAGATTTCCTGGGATTAATGCTAAGGAATGCTATTCCAGAGGCTGCTGCTTTAATTCAAGTGTCACTGGGGTTAAATGGTGTTTTTACCTTAAAAACACAGGTAGAGTATATAGTACAGTGGTAAAGTGGGAGCATGTAGTGCTATTGATTACAGATTTGATGGAGCTTAAACATGGATAAGGTCCATGGCTCTAAGAGTTTATCTTGTGTATCCTTTATTCTTAGTCATGGTCAGATAAGATTAGAAAATACCATTTAAGTGGAAATTTCCTGTTAGCTGTTTTTCAGTTTGCTCAACTGTCTGATTAACTGGTCCTAAAAAAGGACCAAAGGAGCTAAATTGCCCTGTGATCTAGCTAAATTGCCCCAGTAAAAAAAAAAAAAAAAACTAAGCTGCTGTAATTCCTGGATGTTTCCTTACTGCATCAACAGGAAGTGACAAGAAACAATGTAATGTGGAACCGTACAGCAGAAGGGATTGCGGCTACCCCACAATAAGTGCAGCGGAATGTAAGAAGAGGAATTGTTGCTTTGACTGCAGCATTCCCGGGGTTAACTGGTGTTTCTTCAAGTCACAAGGTATGGAGCTGCTGTATAGTTACTCGCAAGTCAGTAGTTGTATGATGCTCACACCTGTTAAGCTGGATACACACAGAATGCCCTACACAGGGGGTGAAATGAGCGCCCCCCCCCACCCCCCGTACGCTCAGCACACATCACGCTGTGCTGAGCGGGGGGAGAGATGTGTGCTGAGCAGTTCGCTCAGCACACATCTCTCCCCAAAATCAGGCCGTGAATACGGACCTTAAAACTGGATCCACACTTAGATTATCTGTCCAATTTTTTTTTCTAGTTGAAACAAAATTATGCTAATATGTGGCAGCAAATGACAATTGACCATTTGCTCACAAACACTGGAAAACATCCAAAAATGGTCATTTAGATAAATTGGTTAAATCCATTTCATTTAGCTAATTTATCCAAACTACCTTTATTGTATCTTTGTGGGTGAATGATGTGTGGGTCAGTGTTGAGGGTGGTGGAGGAGATGGGTAATAGGCACAGCAGGGTGTGGACAGTCAAATAGTGTGCTTAGAGGTTCAGAGTCATTGTATGAGACTCTGGCAACAGTGACTTGATGAGTCTGGTGTCCATAGGGTGGGACGCATTAACCTTTTTATGCTATTGAAATAGTTCTCCTCCTGACCGACGCAGTTCCTTGCTCCGAGGTTGGTGTATTGTCCTGTTGCAGCGCCTCTCCACTGTGGTCACAGTGAGCTGTGTGGTGTTGCTGGCGCATGCCAATCTCCCCCCAACCTCCCTCTTGCATTTCAGACCTACGTACGCATGATGGGATCTTGTATGATATGCGCGTGTGCTGTAGAGATGAAAGTGGGGGTGAGGAGGCAGATCGTGAGATGGGGAAACTTTGTGGACTGTTAGCGAAGGGGAGCACTGGGCAATCTGAGTTGCAAAGAGGGCAGCAGAAGAGGTTATTGCATGTGCACTGGTGACAGGTCCATCATTGGTGGCCAGCCTCAGTGGTAAAGGGGTACATGAGCTAGTGTCCCTTGGCCAGCCATGTACCATGGCCACCTCCCTACATCCTATATATTCTCCCTGATCTGTCACTTTGTTACGGTCTGCTGCTGGCACTGGTGTATCGTCCTGCAGTTGCCGTCTCCGCCCATTGCTGTGACTTCCCCCAGAGTTAGCCACACAGAGTGACAGATCTGGGAAAATATATAGGAGATCATTACTTTCACTTGCAGCCTACCTTATTTTTTGCAGCCTAGCATGCTCCTGACCCCTTCTCTCACTAATACTTATACAACATTCATGAACTTATCTTAAGGTTTCTTTATTATTCAGTCACACTGTCTTGGATCCAAACCATTTCCTGTGGCATTGCAGTCAAACAATTGAGCTATTTACCCTTGCATAGAAAGGTATAATCTAAGCTAGAGAATTCTATTTGGAGCTCACCTTGTACTTTGTGAAGAAATAATCAGCTTTGTGGCTGAGCAGATATATGGAGTGTGTGGCTGCACACTGCATTGATCTGCTGAGTTGCAATGCTAATAATTTTTTTTTTTGCAAAGTACCAATAGCTTCATTGTGAAGGTGGAAAGAAGGGTATTACGGCATGGAATGTACAAACTGCGAGACCCTGCTGGTAGCGCCTTTGTCTATTTAGTAGGAAGGGCACGTAACAGCCGGGGGGCAATGGAGGAAGCCCCTTTAGGGCTGGAGCCCGGCGGCAACTGACTCCGTTGTCTCTGGCAGTTCCGCCCCTGGACTAGAGGAATGGTCAAGAACATGGCAACATTTAATGCCAAAAAATGCAAAATCATACACGTCTCAAAAATGCAAAGGCTAACTATAATATTAAGGGCATTATAATGGCAAGAGGAAAGCTATCTAAGTATTACTATTTCAGGTGAGCAATGTAACAAAGCAATAGGAAAGGCAAGTCAGATGCTTGTTTGCATAGGTTAAAGAACCAGTAGCAGAAAAAAGTAATACAGGTTGAGTATCCCATATCCAAATATTCCGAAATACGGAATATTCCGAAATACGGACTTTTTTGAGTGAGACTGAGATAGTGAAACCTTTGTGTTTTGATGGCTCAGTGTACACAAACTTTGTTTAATACTCAAGTTATTAAAAATGTTGTATTAAATGAACTTCAGACTGTGTGTATAAGGTGTATATGAAACAAATGAATTCTGTGAATGTACACACACTTTGTTTAATGCACAAAGTTATAAAAAATATTGGCTAAAATGACCTTCAGGCTGTGTGTATAAGGTGTATATGAAACATAAATGCCTTCTGTGCTTAGATTTAGGTCCCATCACCATAATATCTCGTTATGGTATGCAATTATTCCAAAATACAGAAAAATCCGATATCCAAAATTCCTCTGGTCCCAAGCATTTTGGATAAGGGATACTCAACCTGTAATGCCACTGTATAGGTCCTTGGTACAGCCACATTTAGAATCCTGTGTTCAGTTCCAGAAGCCATATCTCCAGAAGGCTGTAAATACATTAGGGCAACTAAAATTGTGCATGGCCTACATCACAAAACTTACCTGGAAATACTAAAAAATGTTGATGTGTATAGTTTGGAGAAGGGAAGAGGGAACATACAGTAATAGAAACATTTAAATATATAGGGAGGAATGTAATAGGGTGTGAGAATCAGAAAGTGAGAGATTTTGTGTTTTTTCCTGTTGTTTTTTTTTGTTTTTGTTTGATTGTTTGTTTTTAAAGTGGCAATCCTTTACATGGCAAAACCAGGTTGATATTTGCCATGTAAAGGATTGCCACCGTGGGCATGTGTAGAAGGGGCACTGCTACTGTTGGCATTATGTGTGTAAGCTGCACTGATATGGTGGTTATGTGTATAAAGGGCACTGCGACTGTGGGTATTATTATTATTATTATTATTATTACATGCGGTGTAATGACAATAAGATAGTGCTACTGTGTGGCGTATTTTGATTTGGGGTGCTATTGTGTGGCCATGCCCCTTCCTTGTGATACCACACCTTCTTTTTTTAAGGAGCGCACTGTCCCGTTATTAAGTATTGGAGAGAGGGCCCAAATTAATAGTTTGCAGGGAGGCGCCAAACACCCTAGAACTGGCCCTTTGGTAGGGGACAGGATTTGCTTCTGCTTGTGCACATATGTTATGATTGCCAGCCAACAGCACTGGTTTTGCCTATAACACTAACTATAAATATTTTGAATTGGTCCTGGACCACCAATCCAAGGCACCCCTGCAAGTGTCCTGAGGCACCCCAGGGTGCAGTTTGAGAACCACTGGTCTAGTGAGTACCCAGGATAATTATTGTAGCTGGTCTGCGGGTAACAGCTCTCAGATCAACTTCTAGAAAAAATGCAGCAATGTAATTTGAGTGACAAACTGCAGAGATGAACCCTTTCTGTGACTGCTGCACAGGGATCACACAAACTTTATTCATAGGGCTGACTTCACTTAGGGGAGATGTTCTCACCCCGCAAAGAAGTGCGAGTATATACCGCACTTACGGTACCATTGGATTTACAGATATTTTCTTGCAATACACTCTGGGGGTCATTCTGAGTTGATTGCTCGCTAGCAGTTTTTAGCAGCCATGCAAACGCATTGTCGCTGCCCACTGGAGAGTGTATATTCACTTTGGAGAAGTGCGAACACTTGAGCAGCAGAGCGCCTGCAAAATCGTTTCAAAATAAGACCAGCACTGTAGTTACACTTCGTGTGCGTTGATTCTAACAACCGAGGGACGGCTTTTGATGTCACACACCCATCCAGCGAATGCCCAGCCACGTCTGCATTTCTTCTGCCACGCCTGCATTTTTCCAAGCACTCCCTGAAAACGGTCAGTTGACACCCAGAAACGCCCTCTTTCTGTCAATCTCCTTGTGGCCTGTTCTGTGATTGGAAAAATCGCTAGAACTAGTGCAAAACCACAATGGACTTTGTACCCGTACGATGCGCATGCACATTACGGAGCATGCGCATGCACAGATTAGCCATTTTTTTTCAACTGATTGCTACGCAGCGAACAACGGCAGCATGCGATCAACTCGGAATGACCCCCTATATACATAGAAACATGGATTTTTACTGCAGGAATTATGGTTAGTTTAGGGGTATCGGTTAGGGTCAACAGAGGTGTAGCTAGGGGTCCAAGCGCCCCTGGCAAAGTAAGGGACTGGCGCCCCCCCTTTCGATAAAGCATTGCAGTCCATTGGCGGTTACCATGTTGGAGCCACAGCAACTGACCCCCTCCCCCACACGCTGCCCTACATCATCGGCTGGGATTCACTGTTGGTGTGAAGCCACTGGGAACAGTCTGGTAGCATTAGCAGCAGTCTGTGTCATAGATAGGGAAGGCAGAAGGTTAACTAGCTAATAGCAGTCTGTTGGCAGCAGAGGCTGGGCGGGGGGCTGAGAATGAGCCAACGCTGATCAGTGTCCAGTCTGCTCAGACAAAAATATTTTGTGATCAGGGCTGGTTCTAGACAAAAGGAGCCAATGGCAAAAATTTCCTTTGGCACCCCCCCCCCCCACACACATACACACACACACACACACACACACACACACACACACCAAAAAAGAACATATCCCAGTTTAACATAACGCTATGTGGTGCAAGGTGTGGAGCTGGTCACTTGTATCAGACCTCTGACATTTGCCTTTTCACCCATAATGCAGACTTTTTCTTGCAGGTTGTGTCTTAATTCAAGAAGTGTTCTAAGTACTTCAGCTTAGTATCTTTACTGACCCCTCTTTACCCCACAAAAAAATGGAGCCTTTGACTCGGACCGTCAGTGAGGCCGGCAGGTGGTTTTCATACTGGGCTATCCAGCTCTTCGGTGGCGGTGGCAGGGACATTCAGAAAAGGGCCAGCACAGCAAAATGTATAATAATGGCAATACAGTATGGACCACAGGGACTGGACAAAGTGATGGGGTAAAAGGAGGGGGGAGGGTTTAGTTGGCCTGTTAATTGTTTTCCTGCTTAAATTGAGCAGTTGGTGGATACACTTTAAAAAGCAATATTGGCACTGTGGCCCCATTATTTCTGTTCTTAATACTTGGAGCCCTGAACAAGTGTCCCCTTTGTCCCCCCTGTCACTGGGCCTGTTCAGGCGTTACCTATGGAGAAGCTGCGACATGACATCCTAGGACACGATACTGCACCATGCATCACCATTATATTTCAGTGTGCCTTGTCAATATTTAAATCTTGTTCTGTGTGACGTGAGTTGTAAATGGTTGAAAATCTCTGTGCTACAGTATCGTCACCATGTAGTTATAACAACACCGCAAAACCACCAAAAGACGTGTTTTGGTAGAGGGACTGCTGGAGGGGCCCATTGGGGCCCCCAGTTTGCTACCCCACCCCAGTATACCTGTGCTGTAGCCAGTGGAAGGGGCACTATCTTCCCGGTGATCTCTTCGGGAAGATGGTGCCGCACATAGAAAGCAAAGACTCTGGCTGCACTCTCCTGCCCTCGCTCTAAGCAAGGTGATCGGGCCACAAAAGGACCCCTGTCGGACCTCGGCCTGTGGGCCACAAAAGGATGCATTGGGGGCGGCATGCGGCCCATGGGTTTGACACCCCTGCCCTAGAGTATCAAAATTTGTTTCACGGCACCCCTAGGCCAAAGTTTTTTTTATTGAGAAATTCAGAAAAAAATATAAAATTAAGTAAATTGTGTTTATAGCATGTCATCCTCAGGTTCAGTTATGTTGTGAGGGAATGGTTTTGCCAATTTAATAAAGTATAAATAATTTTAATTGGTCCTGGACCACCAAACTATGCTACCAGTGCAAGAACCCCAGTTTGGAAACTACTGCCATAAAATAAACCTTTTTTGTTTTTTTTAAACTACATGTAATACACCTTAGATCTCAGTTCCTAAAAGGTTTTAAACCCTTGCATACAGTAAACTACACATATTTAAAAATCCTACACCGGGCACAAGTGCTCACGGGCCAATTTCATGGCAGTCTCGGATAGGAGGGCATTGTGGATTCACCAAGGGAATGCTGATGCTGACTCCAAGAAGAAAGGGAGTCTCTTCCCTATGAAGGTGAAGCCTTGTTTGGCGACGGCCTAGTTAATTTGATCTCGGCAGCTCCCGCAGGTAAGTCATCCTTCTTGCCCTATGTTCCCTCTCAACGGATGAAGACGCATCATTATCTGACGCAGTCATTTCGGCCCAATAGATATGCAAGAAGTTAAGATTCCCCTTTCTTTGCAGGTAGAGGAAGGAAAAGAGGGAAGAGGTCTGTAGCCTCTTCAAGATCGCAGGAGCAGAGATCGTCCTCTGCTTCTGCCAAATCCACTGCATGACGCTGGGGCTCTCTTGCAGGAGCCCGCACCAGTGGGGGCACGTCTAAAACTCTTCAGTCAGTTCTAGATTCATTCGGACCTGGACTCGTGGGTTTTACAAATAGTGTCCCAAGGGTACAAACTGGGGTTTCAAGACGTTCCCCCTCACCGATTGTTCAAATCAGCCTTAGTCAGCAGGGAGAAGGTTTTTATTCAAGCCTCTTCGTGGTCCCGAAGCCGGACGGCTCAGTCAGACCAATCTTAAATCTGAAATCCCTTAATTTCTACCTAAAGAAATTCAATTTCAAGATGGAATCTCTCAGGGTAGTGATCTCCAGTCCGGGGGATAAAGGAGATTTCATGGTTTTGGTAGACATAAAGGATGCCTACTTATATGTTCCCATTTAGCCACTGCATCAAGCTACCTGAGGTTTGCAATTCAGGATTGTCATTACCAATTTCAGACGTTGCCGTTTGGTCTGTCCACGGCTCCGAGGATTTTCACCAGGGTGATGGCGGAAATGATGGTCCTCCTTCGCAAGCAAGGAGTCACAATTATCCCGTACTTGGATGATCTCCTGATAAAGGCGAGATCCAGGGACCAGTTGGTGCAAAACATCTACTCTCCCTGACAGTTCTTCAACAACATGGTTGGCTCCTAAACTTGCCAAAATCGCAGTTGGTCCCAATGACGCGGTTGTTGTTTTTGGGAGTGATACTGGACACAGAAGAGGTTTTCTTCTAGTGGAAAGGCTCTGGAGATCCAGAGTCTGGTCAAACAAATTCTGAAACCAGCAAGAGTGTTAATCCATCAATGCATTCAGTTGCTGGGGAAGATGGTCGCGGCCTACGAGGCCATTCAGTTTGGCAGGTTCCATGCCAGAGTGTTCCAGTTGGACCTGTTGGACAAGTGGTCCGGATCCCACCTACACATGCACCGGAGGATAATCCTGTCTTCCAAGACCAGAATCTCACTCCATTGGTGGCTGCACAGTTCTCACCACCTAGAGGGGCGATGGTTCGGGATCCAGGACGGGATCCTAGGGACCACGGATGCAACCCTCCGAGGCTGGAGAGCAGTCACACAGGGGGAAAACATCCAAGGAAGATGGTCAAGTCTTCCTTGGATGTTTTCATCTCCACATAAATGTTCTGGAGTTAAGGGCCATTTAATAACTGCAGACACAGTACGCACTGGGACGGGTGCCCAGCATCCTCTACGGACTAAGAGAAAAGGATTTACCGGTAGGTATTAAAATCCTATTTTCTCTAACGTCCTAGAGGATGCTGGGGACTCCGTAAGGACCATGGGGATAGACGGGCTCCGCAGGAGACATGGGCACTTTAAGAAAGACTTTAGTTCTGGGTGTGCACTGGCTCCTCCCTCTATGCCCCTCCTCCAGACCTCAGTTTGATACTGTACCCAGTGGAGATTGGGTGCTTTTCAGGAGCTCTCCTGAGCTTTCTGACAGAAAGTATTTTGTTAGGTTTTTAATTTTCAGGGAGCACTGCTGGCAACAGACTCCCTCATCGAGGGACTGAGGGGAGAGAAGCAGCCCTACTCTCTGAGTTGCAAGGTCCTGCTTCTTAGGCTACTGGACACCACTAGCTCCAGTGGGATTGGTACGCAGGATCTCACCCTCGCCGTCCGTCCCAGAGCCGCGCCGCCGTCCCCCTCGCAGAGCCGGAAGATAGAAGCCGGGTGAGTATGAGAAGAAAAGAAGACTTCAGAGGCGGCAGAAGACTTCATGATCTTCACTGAGGTAACGCACAGCACTGCAGCTGTGCGCCTTTGCTCCCATACACCTCACATACTCCGGTCACTGTAAGGGTGCAGGGCGCAGGGGGGGCGCCCTGGGCAGCAATATAAACCTCTTTCGCAAAAATATAACATATATACAGCTGGGCACTTTATATATGTATAAGCCCCCACCAATTTTAGTTTAAGCGGGACAGAAGCCCGCCTCCGAGGGGGCGGGGCTTCTCCCTCAGCACTCACCAGCGCCATTTTTTCTCCACAGCACCGCTGAGAGGAAGCTCTCCGGACTCTCCCCTGCTTATACCACGTTAGACAAGAGGGTTGAAAAGAGGGGGGGGGGGGCACATAATTCGCAAATTACATACAGCAGCACTACTGGGCAAACATTAAGTTACTGTTTTATTCCTGGGTTATATAGCGCTGGGGGGTGTGCTGGCATACTCTCTCTCTGTCTCTCCAAAGGGCCTTGTGGGGAAACTGTCTTCAGAAAAAGCATTCCCTGTGTGTGTAGTGTGTCGGTACACGTGTGTCGACATGTCTGAGGAAGAAGGCTATATTAGAGAGGAGCGGGAGCAAATGAATGTGGTGTCTCCGCCGACAGCTGATTGGATGGATATGTGGAATGTTTTAAATGCTAGTGTAAACTCATTGCACAAAAGATTAGACAAGGCAGAAGCTTTGGGACAGTCAGGGTTTAAACCCATGCCTGATCCTATGTTGCAGGGACTGTCAGGGTCTCATAAGCGCCCACTATCCCAGATTGTTGACACAGATACCGACACGGATTCTGACTCCAGTGTCGATTACGATGATGCAAAGTTACAGCCAAAATTGGCAAAATCCATTCGATTTATGATTATGGCAATAAAAGATGTTTTGCACATCACAGAGGAACCCCCTGTCGCTGACAAGAGGGTACATATGTACAAGGGTAAGAAGCCTGAGGTAACCTTTCCCCCCTCACACGAGCTGAACGAGTTATGTGAAAAAGCTTGGGAATCTCCAGATAAAAGACTGCAGATTTCCAAAAGGATTCTTATGGCGTATCCTTTCCCATCAACGGATAGGTTACGATGGGAATCCTCCCCTAGGGTGGACAAAGCATTAACACGCTTATCCAAGAAGGTAGCCCTCCCGTCCCAGGATACGGCTACCCTCAAAGAGTGTGCTGACCGCAAACAGGAGATTACCCTGAAGTCCATTTATACACATTCAGGTACCTTACTCAGACCGGCAATTGCGTCGGCCTGGGTGTGTAGTGCTGTAGCGGCATGGACAAATACCTTATCTGAGGGGATGGATAGCCTAGACAAGGATACTATTTTATTGACCCTGGGGCATATAAGAGATGCTGTCCTATATATGTGTGTATGCAAACTACAGGTGGTGCTGCAGGGCCCACACCCTTTTACTTGTCTTGTAGAGCAGCTCTGAAGCTGTTACAGTGCCCAGCTGCTGCAAGAAATCAGCTTGAATGCTTCAGGGGCTTGGGCATGGCCAACATGAGCCCCACACCGAAGGAGGGTGGGGGTGTTTAATGCAAACTTGGGGTTATCCAAGCGCCGCAAAAGGCCATGCCCTGCATGCCCCTTTTCTCTTTTCATATACAGATGAGGGTTCCAGCCAACTTTGGCCCACTGCTTGGATGACATCACCGTATGCAAATCCGTCTGCTGCAGACCTTCCCCCAGGAATGCTTGCAATAGTTGTTGCATATGGTTTAATGTCTGAGGGTGCTTCAGTATTAGGCAGCCTTCCGCCCTCCCATGTTCATCTGAAAAGATGTGGTCTCCCTGTAGTTGTTGTCCCCAGACGAGAGTTCCCTTGTGCTTCCTCAGTTAAATCTCCTTAACTTGACGGGGGTGTGCCCGAGCAGCCGCCCTCCCCAGCCCTATCCCAACACATACTTATCTTGCATATGAGATCTCTTGATCATGAAGATAGTTCTCACAGGTTGAGGTTCATCCTGGCCCCGCTCCCCGCTGGAGATCGCTGATGGGGACAGCAGCGGGGCTTCAGCAGAAGGGTGAGTATGTGTGGCCAGAGACCTCCCTTCCCATGTGCAGGCCTGCAGAGTCTGCCGCGCAGGATGGGGCATGTGGCACTCTCCCTCCCAGGGGCTCTTCCAGATGTAGCTCCTCAGCAGTATTTTTCCCGGGCTGCGCGGCGCTCTCCCCGACTGGCATCCGCCCTGGAACACTGCCTTCCTCAACGCAACATCAGCAGGGGGCCCTGGCCTCATCACCATCCCAGGTCTTTCTCATGTATGTATCATGTATGTGTGTGTGATATATGTATGAATCATATATGTTTGTGATATATATATATATATTCCATAGACAAAAAACCGTACGGTTTCACATGTCCCATTAAGGCTTCTTAGACATGATCGAAATTTCAGAAACCTGTTGTAACTCTTCCACTCAAACTCCAAAAAGCAATGAAATTCCGATCATTAAGGCTGACGCCTTAATGGACGTGTTCCTTGCGCAATACAGATATGGTATGCCATCACAGCCTGTGGGTAAGTGCAGATTCAGCACTCTCACAGAGTGAGATTGCTGTCACTCACACAATGGTGGAGCTGCTAATTCACAGATTTGTGTGCTCATTGGAATACACACATGCAGTCTATGCAACTGAAGGTCTGAGCAGTTTTGTGGTGCTCCCATCCCACACAGTGCCCACAACCATCCCATTCAGTCAACACAACAAAGCCACCTTCTTACAACATCCTTCTAACTCCATACATCCATCTCACTTAGTATACACATTTAGCTCCCTCAAACATCTTGGTTAATTGCTAAACTATAATACCCCATCTACGGTCTATGCATCTACACTTACTTCCCCTATACACCCCCATGCTGCCTGGTCTTCCCCAATCCCTACTGCTGTGTTCTCCCATCTGTGCTAGTCTGTACTAACTTATCTGTACCATCTGTCTTTCCCCACCTGTGCATTGTCTGTACCACCGTTTCCTTCTCTCTGTGCTGCTCAGTGTTTCCTTCTTCAACGTCACTCTGCCTCCTCCAGTACATGGCACACTGTCTTCTCTCCCATCTGCACCAGTTTTCTACCCATCCATGCCAGTGTTTTCAACCCATCTGCACCATTTCCCCCATCTGCACCGCTCTGTCTCCCTTCCCATACTTGCTGCTTAATCTACCCCCTATCCACACCACTCTTACCCTATTCATGTAGCTGACATCCTGAAGGTAAATTTAGTGCATCCTGCGCTCTTGGCAGGGGGATAACCGCCACAGCCCACCCCCCAGTGGTCCGGAAACGCCTCCGTTGTGCAGACCATGCCCTGCCAATGGCATTCTAACGCTGTTTGCACGCCCCTCTCCTTCCCCGCAACCACCTCTGCCTATCAATCAGGCAGGGTGATAGCATCTCACTGGGCTCCTGGGGTACGCACGCGCAGTGCGGCCATTGCACGTGCGCACCTCACAAACTAATTCAGACTGCAATCGCTGCTGCTGCTGCGGTCTGAATTACCCCCTGTGTTTCTCTGTCCCCCCCATTAGTGCTGCTTAGTGTTCGCTCTATCCACACACTTCTGTTCCCCCATCCACACCGCTCTCCTCCCTCCAATCAACAACACTCTTACCTCATCTGAGCAGCTTTATCTTCCGCTCAGACCTTCAGTTGCATAGACTGCATGTGTGTATTCCAATGAGCACACACATCTGTGAATTAGCAGCTCCACCATTGTGTGAGTGACAGCAATCTCACTCTGTGAGAGTGCTGAATCTGCACTTACCCACAGGCTGTGATGGCATACCATATCTGTATTGCGCAAGGAACACGTCCATTAAGGCGTCAGCCTTAATGATCGGAATTTCATTGCTTTTTGGAGTTTGAGTGGAAGAGTTACAACAGGTTTCTGAAATTTCGATCATGTCTAAGAAGCCTTAATGGGACATGTGAAACCGTAAGGTTTTTTGTCTATGGAATTTCATCGCTTTTTTTAAATTTATTTTTTTTATTCAGAAATGTAAAATTTCACTGTAAGAATAAACATTTGATTTTTTAAATGTTTAATGAAAATGTTCGTATAACATCACTGTTCTGTGCAAAATAATTTTATTAACCAAACCAAATTGTTTAAGGTCCGTACACACTTAACGATTTAATGAGCGACGTCGCTCATTTTATAGTTAAGTGTGTATGCAGCCAGCGACAAACGATGCGCGGCCCCGCGGGTCGGCAACAATCTTCGCTGTCGGTAGGGCATGCAGGAAGGATGTGGACTGTCGTCCACGACCTTCATGCAGGGCTGGCGGGGGCGTGACGTCACTGAGCGATATGAGCGGTCATATCGCTCAGTGTGTACAGTCGGCCGCCGGCCGGCCCGGGAGGGGAAACATTAGACGATGTAGCTCACAGAGCGACATCGTTTAATGTGTACGGGCCTTTAGACTTTGGTCAAAATATTTTGCTGCCTTTGCAGCTGATGCAGGGAGGGGGGTAGGCGGCAGCAGCCTGTAACTGAGGCTGGAGGTAGGCGTGAAATGCATTGCTTGTACGTGTGAGTGCGTGGTGTCAGGTGCTGCGCGTGTATATGTGTGTGTGTGTCAGGTGCTGCCTGTGTATGTGTGTGTCAGCTCCTGTGTGTATGTGTGTGTCAGGTGCTGCGTGTATATATGAGTGTGTCTGATGGTGCGTGTGTATGCGTCAGCTGCCGCACGTGTGTGTGTGTGTGTGTGTGTCAGGTGTTGCGGGTGTATATGTGTGTGAGTATCAGGTGCTCCGCGTGTGTACAAGTGTATGTCTGGTGCTGTGCATGAATACGTATGTCTGTGTCAGGTGATGCGCGTGTACATGAGTGTGCGTCAGGTGCTGCGCGTGTACATGAGTGTGCATTAGGTGCTGCGCGTGTACATGAGTGTGCGTCAGGTGCTGCGCGTGTACATGTGTGTGCGTCAGGTGCTGCGCGTGTACATGTGTGTGCGTCGGGTGCTGCGCGTGTACATGTGTGTGCCTCAGGTGCTGCACGTGTCTATGTGTGTGTGAGTAAGGCACTGCATGTGTATGTGTGTGTCTGATGATGTGCGTGTATATGTATGTGTCAGGTGCTGCGTGTATATGCATGTGTCAGGTGCTGCGTGTATATGCATGTGTCAGGTGCTGCGTGTATATGCATGTGTCAGGTGCTGCGTGTATATGCATGTGTCAGGTGCTGCGTGTATATGCATGTGTCTGGTGCTGCATGTTTATTTTATTGTGTCTGATGGTACGTGTGTGTGTCAGGTGCCGCACGTGTATATGTGTGTGTGTGTCAGGTGTTGCGCGTGTATGTGTGGGTCAGGTGCTGCATGTTTATTTTATTGTGTCTGATGCTACGTGTGTGTGTCAGGTGCCGCACGTGTATGTGTGTGTGTCAGGTGTTGCGCGTGTATGTGTGGGTCAGGTGCTGCATGTTTATTTTATTGTGTCTGATGCTACGTGTATGTGTGTCAGGTGCCGCACGTGTATGTGTGTGTGTCAGGTGTTGCGCGTGTATGTGTGTGTCAGGTGCCGCGCGTGTATGTGTGTGTCAGGTGCCGTTCCCCTTCTTCCCATCCCAGCTCTCTCTGTAGAATACAGCTCTGCACCCAGAGAGAGGGAAAGACTAGGGGGCTGATCACTGCACTGCTCACTTTTTGGTCATGAGTTCGGCCTCCTGTTTCTTCCAGTGCTGTGTTCCTGCAGCCTAGCCCTCCCTGTTGTGCCAGAGAATCAGCCCTTCCTTCCCCTGACAGAGAGAGAGAGCCCGAGGCAGAGACACTCTTCCCATAGCTGGCCTACCCCCAGTACTTCAGCACTGGCCATGCGGCAGTCAACAAAGGAGACCAGCAGGGGGTTCTGGCAGCATCAGCTGTGGCCGCAGCTGGATCGGGGAGGCCTGCAGTGTCTGAGGTGGGCAACACTTCCTCCGCCGCTGTCACCTTCCCCTGCCGGAGAGAAAGCCAGAGACATACCCTTCCCGCAGCTGGGATACCCCTAGTACCTCAGCGCTGGACAGGCAGAAGTCTATGGAGGGGACCGGCAGGGGTTTCGGGCCGCAGCAGTAGCAGCGGCCGCAGTCAGATCAGGGAGGCCTGCAGGGTCAGAACTGGGCAGCACTTCCACCAACACTGTCACCTCTGTGCTGGGCATGTACACCAGTCCGTACGGACGGAGGTGTCCACAACAGGCAGCAGTATAATGAGTCAGACAAACTCATTACACGCTGCCCACTGCTGCGCCGCATGCCCTCGATGGAGGAAGCCTAGATGCGGTCCCCAGCGGCAGCGAGGGAGAAGGGTGATCACATCACCCTTCAACCCGGCACCTCACAATCAGCTGGGGATCTGCAGTAGCTTCATCTCTCTCTTCCTCTCCCTCTCTG
>NW_026969699.1:0-30824 GCF_028390025.1 Pseudophryne corroboree
AATGAAAATTTCAAAAGTGCCCCAATTTCTGCTTTAAACTTTAGGTACTATCCCAAAATGTATCACTAAGGTGACAGAAGTTGATTTCGGAGCATCATTTTTGAACCTCGGAGCTTCAACCGTTATGTGGCATATGAGAAATTCCCTAAGACCCGGAACTGTCAATTTTGGTCAAAAATGAAAATTTCAAAAGTGCCCCCAATTTCTGCTTTAAACTTTAGGTACTATCCCAAAAATGTATCACTAAGGTGACAGAAGTTGATTTCGGAGCATCATTTTGAACAGGAGCTTCAACCGTTATGTGGCATATTAGAAATTCCCTAAGCCCCGGACCTGTCGATTTTGGTCAAAAATGAAAATTTCAAAAGTGCCCCAATTTATGCTTTAAACTTTAGGTACTATCCCAAAATGTATCACTAAGGTGACAGAAGTTGATTTCGGAGCATCATTTTTGAACAGGAGCTTCAACCGTTATGTGGCATATGAGAAATTCCCCTAAGCCCCGGACCTGTCGATTTTGGTCAAAAAATGAAAATTTCAAAAGTGCCCCAATTTCTGCTTTAAAACTTTAGTTACTATCCCAAAATGTATCACTAAGGTGACAGAAGTTGATTTCGGAGCATTATTTTTGAACAGGAGCTTCAACCGTTATGTGGCATATGAGAAATTCCCTAAGCCCCGGAACTGTCGATTTTGGTCAAAAATGAAATTTCAAAAGTGCCCAATTTCTGCTTTAAACTTTTGGTACTATCCCAAATATATCACTAAGGTGACAGAAGTTGATTTCGGAGCATCATTTTTTAACAGGAGCTTCAAACCGTTTTGTGGCATATTGAGAAATTCCCTAAGCCCCGGACCTGTCGATTTTGGTCAAAAATGAAAATTTCAAAAGTGCCCCAATTTCTGCTTTAAACTTTAGGTACTATCCCAAAATGTATCACTAAGGTGACAGAAGTTGATTTCGGAGCATCATTTTTGAACCGGAGCTTCAACCGTTATGTGGCATATGAGAAATTCCCTAAGCCCCGGACCTGTCAATTTTGGTCAAAAATGAAAATTTCAAAAGTGCCCCAATTTCTGCTTTAAACTTTAGGTACTATCCCAAAATGTATCACTACAGGTGACAGAAGTTGATTTCGGAGCATCATTTTTGAACAGGAGCTTCAACCGTTATGTGGCATATGAGAAATTCACTAAGCCCCGGACCTGTCGATTTTGGTCAAAAATGAAAAATTCAAAAGTGCCCCAATTTATGCTTTAAAACTCTAGCGTACTATCCCAAAAATGTATCACTAAGGTGACAGAAGTTGATTTCTGAGCATCATTTTTGAACAGGAGCTTCAACCGTTATGTGGCATATGAGAAATTCACTAAGCCCCGGACCTGTCGATTTTGGTCAAAAATGAAAATTTCAAAAGTGCCCCAATTTCTGCTTTAAACTTTAGGTACTATCCCAAAATGTATCACTAAGGTGACAGAAGTTGATTTTGGAGCATTATTTTTGAACAGGAGCTTCAACCGTTATGTGGCATATGAGAAATTCCTAAGCCCCGGACCTGTCGATTTTGGTCAAAAATGAAAATTTCAAAAAGTGCCCCAATTTCTGCTTTAAACTTTAGGTACTATCCCAAAATGTATCACTAGGTGACAGAAGTTGATTTCGGAGCATCATTTTTGAACAGGAGCTTCAACCGTTATGTGGCATATGAGAAATTACCCTAAGCCCCCGGACCCTGTCGATTTTGGTCAAAAATGAAAATTTCAAAAGTGCCCCAATTTCTGCTTTAAACTTTAGGTACTATCCCAAAATGTATCACTAAGGTGATAGAAGTTGATTTTGGAGCATTATTTTTGAACAGGAGCTTCAACCGTTATGTGGCATATGAGAAATTCCCTAAGCCCCGGACCTGTCGATTTGGTCAAAAATGAAAATTTCAAAGTGCCCCAATTTCTGCTTTAAACTTTAGGTACTATCCCAAAATGTATCACTAAGGTGACAGAAGTTGATTTCGGAGCATCATTTTTGAACAGGAGCTTCAACCGTTATGTGGCATATTAGAAATTCCCTAAGCCCCGGACCTGTCGATTTTGGTCAAAAATGAAAATTTCAAAAGTGCCCCAATTTTATGCTTTAATCTTTAGGTACTATCCCAAAATGTATCACTAAGGTGACAGAAGTTGATTTCGGAGCATCATTTTTGAACAGGAGCTTCAACCGTTATGTGCATATTAGAAATTCCCTAAGCCCCGGACCTGTCGATTTGGTCAAAATGAAATTTCAAAGTGCCACCAATTTATGCTTTAAACTCTAGGTACTATCCCAAAATGTATCACTAAGGTGACAGAAGTTGATTCGGAGCATCATTTTTGAACAGGAGCTTCAACCGTTATGTGGCATATGAGAAATTCCCTAAGCCCCGGAACTGTCGATTTTGGTCAAAAATGAAAATTTCAAAAGTGCCCCAATTTCTGCTTTAAACTTTAGGTACTATCCCAAAATGTATCACTAAGGTGACAGAAGTTGATTTCGGAGCATTATTGTTGAACAGGAGCTTCAACCGTTATGTGGCATATGAGAAATTCCCTAAGCCCCGGAACTGTCGATTTTGGTCAAAAATGAAAATTTCAAAAGTGCCCCAATTTCTGCTTTAAACTTTAGGTACTATCCCAAAATGTATCACTAAGGTGACAGAAGTTGATTTCGGAGCATCATTTTGAACAGGAGCTTCAACCGTTATGTGGCATATTAGAAATTCCCTAAGCCCCGACCTGTCGATTTTGGTCAAAAATGAAAATTTCAAAAGTGCCCCAATTTATGCTTTAAACTCTAGGTACTATCCCAAAATGTATCACTAAGGTGACAGAAGTTGATTTCTGAGCATCATTTTTGAACAGGAGCTTCAACCGTTATGTGGCATATGAGAAATTCCCTAAGCCCCGGACCTGTCGATTTTGGTAAAAAATGAAAATTTCAAAAGTGCCCCAATTTCTGCTTTAAACTTTAGGTACTATCCCAAAATGTATCACTAAGGTGACAGAAGTTGATTTCGGAGCATCATTTTTGAACAGGAGCTTCAACCGTTATGTGGCATATTAGAAATTCCCTAAGCCCCGGACCTGTCGATTTTGGTCAAAAATTAAAATTTCAAAAGTGCCCCAATTTATGCTTTAAACTCTAGGTACTATCCCAAAATGTATCACTAAGGTGACAGAAGTTGATTTCTGAGCATCATTTTTGAACAGGAGCTTCAACCGTTATGTGGCATATGAGAAATTCCCTAAGCCCCGGACCTGTCGATTTTGGTCAAAAATGAAAATTTCAAAAGTGCCCCAATTTCTGCTTTAAACTTTAGTTACTATCCCAAAATGTATCACTAAGGTGACAGAAGTTGATTTCGGAGCATTATTTTTGAACAGGAGCTTCAACCGTTATGTGGCATATGAGAAATTCCCTAAGCCCCGGACCTGTCGATTTTGGTCAAAAATTAAAATTTCAAAAGTGCCCCAATTTCTGCTTTAAACTTTAGGTACTATCCCAAAATGTATCACTAAGGTGACAGAAGTTGATTTCGGAGCATCATTTTTGAACAGGAGCTTCAACCATTATGTGGCATATGAGAAATTCCCTAAGCCCCGGAACTGTCGATTTTGGTCAAAAATGAAAATTTCAAAAGTGCCCCAATTTCTGCTTTAAACTTTAGGTACTATCCCAAAATATATCACTAAGGTGACAGAAGTTGATTTCGGAGCATCATTTTTTAACAGGAGCTTCAACCGTTTTGTGGCATATGAGAAATTCCCTAAGCCCCGGACCTGTCGATTTTGGTCAAAAATGAAAATTTCAAAAGTGCCCCAATTTCTGCTTTAAACTTTAGGTACTATCCCAAAATGTATCACTAAGGTGACAGAAGTTGATTTCGGAGCATCATTTTTGAACCGGAGCTTCAACCGTTATGTGGCATATGAGAAATTCCCTAAGCCCCGGAACTGTCAATTTTGGTCAAAAATGAAAATTTCAAAAGTGCCCCAATTTCTGCTTTAAACTTTAGGTACTATCCCAAAATGTATCACTAAGGTGACAGAAGTTGATTTCGGAGCATCATTTTTGAACAGGAGCTTCAACCGTTATGTGGCATATTAGAAATTCCCTAAGCCCCGGACCTGTCGATTTTGGTCAAAAATGAAAATTTCAAAAGTGCCCCAATTTATGCTTTAAACTTTAGGTACTATCCCAAAATGTATCACTAAGGTGACAGAAGTTGATTTCGGAGCATCATTTTTGAACAGGAGCTTCAACCGTTATGTGGCATATGAGAAATTCCCTAAGCCCCGGACCTGTCGATTTTGGTCAAAAATGAAAATTTCAAAAGTGCCCCAATTTCTGCTTTAAACTTTAGGTACTATCCCAAAATGTATCACTAAGGTGACAGAAGTTGATTTCGGAGCATTATTTTTGAACAGGAGCTTCAACCGTTATGTGGCATATGAGAAATTCCCTAAGCCCCGGAACTGTCGATTTTGGTCAAAAATGAAAATTTCAAAAGTGCCCCAATTTCTGCTTTAAACTTTAGGTACTATCCCAAAATATATCACTAAGGTGACAGAAGTTGATTTCGGAGCATCATTTTTTAACAGGAGCTTCAACCGTTTTGTGGCATATGAGAAATTCCCTAAGCCCCGGACCTGTCGATTTTGGTCAAAAATGAAAATTTCAAAAGTGCCCCAATTTCTGCTTTAAACTTTAGGTACTATCCCAAAATGTATCACTAAGGTGACAGAAGTTGATTTCGGAGCATCATTTTTGAACCGGAGCTTCAACCGTTATGTGGCATATGAGAAATTCCCTAAGCCCCGGACCTGTCAATTTTGGTCAAAAATGAAAATTTCAAAAGTGCCCCAATTTCTGCTTTAAACTTTAGGTACTATCCCAAAATGTATCACTAAGGTGACAGAAGTTGATTTCGGAGCATCATTTTTGAACAGGAGCTTCAACCGTTATGTGGCATATTAGAAATTCCCTAAGCCCCGGACCTGTCGATTTTGGTCAAAAATGAAAATTTCAAAAGTGCCCCAATTTATGCTTTAAACTCTAGGTACTATCCCAAAATGTATCACTAAGGTGACAGAAGTTGATTTCTGAGCATCATTTTTGAACAGGAGCTTCAACCGTTATGTGGCATATGAGAAATTCACTAAGCCCCGGACCTGTCGATTTTGGTCAAAAATGAAAATTTCAAAAGTGCCCCAATTTCTGCTTTAAACTTTAGGTACTATCCCAAAATGTATCACTAAGGTGACAGAAGTTGATTTTGGAGCATTATTTTTGAACAGGAGCTTCAACCGTTATGTGGCATATGAGAAATTCACTAAGCCCCGGACCTGTCGATTTTGGTCAAAAATGAAAATTTCAAAAGTGCCCCAATTTCTGCTTTAAACTTTAGGTACTATCCCAAAATATATCACTAAGGTGACAGAAGTTGATTTCGGAGCATCATTTTTTAACAGGAGCTTCAACCGTTTTGTGGCATATGAGAAATTCCCTAAGCCCCGGACCTGTCGATTTTGGTCAAAAATGAAAATTTCAAAAGTGCCCCAATTTCTGCTTTAAACTTTAGGTACTATCCCAAAATGTATCACTAAGGTGACAGAACTTGATTTCGGAGCATCATTTTTGAACCGGAGCTTCAACCGTTATGTGGCATATGAGAAATTCCCTAAGCCCCGGACCTGTCAATTTTGGTCAAAAATGAAAATTTCAAAAGTGCCCCAATTTCTGCTTTAAACTTTAGGTACTATCCCAAAATGTATCACTAAGGTGACAGAAGTTGATTTCGGAGCATCATTTTTGAACAGGAGCTTCAACCGTTATGTGGCATATGATAAATTCACTAAGCCCCGGACCTGTCGATTTTGGTCAAAAATGAAAATTTCAAAAGTGCCCCAATTTCTGCTTTAAACTTTAGGTACTATCCCAAAATGTATCACTAAGGTGACAGAAGTTGATTTTGGAGCATTATTTTTGAACAGGAGCTTCAACCGTTATGTGGCATATGAGAAATTCCCTAAGCCCCGGACCTGTCGATTTTGGTCAAAAATGAAAATTTCAAAAGTGCCCCAATTTCTGCTTTAAACTTTAGGTACTATCCCAAAATGTATCACTAAGGTGACAGAAGTTGATTTCGGAGCATCATTTTTGAACAGGAGCTTCAACCGTTATGTGGCATATGAGAAATTCCCTAAGCCCCGGAACTGTCGATTTTGGTCAAAAATGAAAATTTCAAAAGTGCCCCAATTTCTGCTTTAAACTTTAGGTACTATCCCAAAATATATCACTAAGGTGACAGAAGTTGATTTCGGAGCATCATTTTTTAACAGGAGCTTCAACCGTTTTGTGGCATATGAGAAATTCCCTAAGCCCCGGACCTGTCGATTTTGGTCAAAAATGAAAATTTCAAAAGTGCCCCAATTTCTGCTTTAAACTTTAGGTACTATCCCAAAATGTATCACTAAGGTGACAGAACTTGATTTCGGAGCATCATTTTTGAACCGGAGCTTCAACCGTTATGTGGCATATGAGAAATTCCCTAAGCCCCGGACCTGTCAATTTTGGTCAAAAATGGAAATTTCAAAAGTGCCCCAATTTCTGCTTTAAACTTTAGGTACTATCCCAAAATGTATCACTAAGGTGACAGAAGTTGATTTCGGAGCATCATTTTTGAACAGGAGCTTCAACCGTTATGTGGCATATGAGAAATTCCCTAAGCCCCGGACCTGTCGATTTTGGTCAAAAATGAAAATTTCAAAAGTGCCCCAATTTCTGCTTTAAACTTTAGTTACTATCCCAAAATGTATCACTAAGGTGACAGAAGTTGATTTCGGAGCATTATTTTTGAACAGGAGCTTCAACCGTTATGTGGCATATGAGAAATTCCCTAAGCCCCGGAACTGTCGATTTTGGTCAAAAATGAAAATTTCAAAAGTGCCCCAATTTCTGCTTTAAACTTTAGGTACTATCCCAAAATATATCACTAAGGTGACAGAAGTTGATTTCGGAGCATCATTTTTTAACAGGAGCTTCAACCGTTTTGTGGCATATGAGAAATTCCCTAAGCCCCGGACCTGTCGATTTTGGTCAAAAATGAAAATTTCAAAAGTGCCCCAATTTCTGCTTTAAACTTTAGGTACTATCCCAAAATGTATCACTAAGGTGACAGAAGTTGATTTCGGAGCATCATTTTTGAACCGGAGCTTCAACCGTTATGTGGCATATGAGAAATTCCCTAAGCCCCGGACCTGTCAATTTTGGTCAAAAATGAAAATTTCAAAAGTGCCCCAATTTCTGCTTTAAACTTTAGGTACTATCCCAAAATATATCACTAAGGTGACAGAAGTTGATTTCGGAGCATCATTTTTTAACAGGAGCTTCAACCGTTTTGTGGCATATGAGAAATTCCCAAAGCCCCGGACCTGTCGATTTTGGTCAAAAATGAAAATTTCAAAAGTGCCCCAATTTCTGCTTTAAAATTTAGGTACTATCCCAAAATGTATCACTAAGGTGACAGAAGTTGATTTCGGAGCATCATTTTTGAACCGGAGCTTCAACCGTTATGTGGCATATGAGAAATTCCCTAAGCCCCGGACCTGTCAATTTTGGTCAAAAATGAAAATTTCAAAAGTGCCCCAATTTCTGCTTTAAACTTTAGGTACTATCCCAAAATGTATCACTAAGGTGACAGAAGTTGATTTCGGAGCATCATTTTTGAACAGGAGCTTCAACCGTTATTTGGCATATTAGAAATTCCCTAAGCCCCGGACCTGTCGATTTTGGTCAAAAATGAAAATTTCAAAAGTGCCCCAATTTATGCTTTAAACTTTAGGTACTATCCCAAAATGTATCACTAAGGTGACAGAAGTTGATTTCGGAGCATCATTTTTGAACAGGAGCTTCAACCGTTATGTGGCATATGAGAAATTCCCTAAGCCCCGGACCTGTCGATTTTGGTCAAAAATGAAAATTTCAAAAGTGCCCCAATTTCTGCTTTAAACTTTAGTTACTATCCCAAAATGTATCACTAAGGTGACAGAAGTTGATTTCGGAGCATTATTTTTGAACAGGAGCTTCAACCGTTATGTGGCATATGAGAAATTCCCTAAGCCCCGGAACTGTCGATTTCGGTCAAAAATGAAAATTTCAAAAGTGCCCCAATTTCTGCTTTAAACTTTAGGTACTATCCCAAAATATATCACTAAGGTGACAGAAGTTGATTTCGGAGCATCATTTTTTAACAGGAGCTTCAACCGTTTTGTGGCATATGAGAAATTCCCTAGGCCCCGGACCTGTCGATTTTGGTCAAAAATGAAAATTTCAAAAGTGCCCCAATTTCTGCTTTAAACTTTAGGTACTATCCCAAAATGTATCACTAAGGTGACAGAAGTTGATTTCGGAGCATCATTTTTGAACCGGAGCTTCAACCGTTATGTGGCATATGAGAAATTCCCTAAGCCCCGGACCTGTCAATTTTGGTCAAAAATGAAAATTTCAAAAGTGCCCCAATTTCTGCTTTAAACTTTAGGTACTATCCCAAAATATATCACTAAGGTGACAGAAGTTGATTTCGGAGCATCATTTTTTAACAGGAGCTTCAACCGTTTTGTGGCATATGAGAAATTCCCTAAGCCCCGGACCTGTCGATTTTGGTCAAAAATGAAAATTTCAAAAGTGCCCCAATTTCTGCTTTAAACTTTAGGTACTATCCCAAAATGTATCACTAAGGTGACAGAAGTTGATTTCGGAGCATCATTTTTGAACCGGAGCTTCAACCGTTATGTGGCATATGAGAAATTCCCTAAGCCCCGGACCTGTCAATTTTGGTCAAAAATGAAAATTTCAAAAGTGCCCCAATTTCTGCTTTAAACTTTAGGTACTATCCCAAAATGTATCACTAAGGTGACAGAAGTTGATTTCGGAGCATCATTTTTGAACCGGAGCTTCAACCGTTATGTGGCATATGAGAAATTCCCTAAGCCCCGGACCTGTCGATTTTGGTCAAAAATGAAAATTTCAAAAGTGCCCCAATTTCTGCTTTAAACTTTAGGTACTATCCCAAAATGTATCACTAAGGTGACAGAAGTTGATTTCGGAGCATCATTTTTGAACCGGAGCTTCAACCGTTATGTGGCATATGAGAAATTCCCTAAGCCCCGGACCTGTCAATTTTGGTCAAAAATGAAAATTTCAAAAGTGCCCCAATTTCTGCTTTAAACTTTAGGTACTATCCCAAAATGTATCACTAAGGTGACAGAAGTTGATTTCGGAGCATCATTTTTGAACAGGAGCTTCAACCGTTATTTGGCATATTAGAAATTCCCTAAGCCCCGGACCTGTCGATTTTGGTCAAAAATGAAAATTTCAAAAGTGCCCCAATTTATGCTTTAAACTTTAGGTACTATCCCAAAATGTATCACTAAGGTGACAGAAGTTGATTTCGGAGCATCATTTTTGAACAGGAGCTTCAACCGTTATGTGGCATATGAGAAATTCCCTAAGCCCCGGACCTGTCGATTTTGGTCAAAAATGAAAATTTCAAAAGTGCCCCAATTTCTGCTTTAAACTTTAGTTACTATCCCAAAATGTATCACTAAGGTGACAGAAGTTGATTTCGGAGCATTATTTTTGAACAGGAGCTTCAACCGTTATGTGGCATATGAGAAATTCCCTAAGCCCCGGAACTGTCGATTTCGGTCAAAAATGAAAATTTCAAAAGTGCCCCAATTTCTGCTTTAAACTTTAGGTACTATCCCAAAATATATCACTAAGGTGACAGAAGTTGATTTCGGAGCATCATTTTTTAACAGGAGCTTCAACCGTTTTGTGGCATGTGAGAAATTCCCTAAGCCCCGGACCTGTCGATTTTGGTCAAAAATGAAAATTTCAAAAGTGCCCCAATTTCTGCTTTAAACTTTAGGTACTATCCCAAAATGTATCACTAAGGTGACAGAAGTTGATTTCGGAGCATCATTTTTGAACCGGAGCTTCAACCGTTATGTGGCATATGAGAAATTCCCTAAGCCCCGGACCTGTCAATTTTGGTCAAAAATGAAAATTTCAAAAGTGCCCCAATTTCTGCTTTAAACTTTAGGTACTATCCCAAAATGTATCACTAAGGTGACAGAAGTTGATTTCGGAGCATCATTTTTGAACAGGAGCTTCAACCGTTATGTGGCATATTAGAAATTCCCTAAGCCCCGGACCTGTCGATTTTGGTCAAAAATGAAAATTTCAAAAGTGCCCCAATTTATGCTTTAAACTCTAGGTACTATCCCAAAATGTATCACTAAGGTGACAGAAGTTGATTTCTGAGCATCATTTTTGAACAGGAGCTTCAACCGTTATGTGGCATATGAGAAATTCCCTAAGCCCCGGACCTGTCGATTTTGGTCAAAAATGAAAATTTCAAAAGTGCCCCAATTTCTGCTTTAAACTTTAGGTACTATCCCAAAATGTATCACTAAGGTGACAGAAGTTGATTTCGGAGCATCATTTTTGAACAGGAGCTTCAACCGTTATGTGGCATATGAGAAATTCCCTAAGCCCCGGACCTGTCGATTTTGGGCAAAAATGAAAATTTCAAAAGTGCCCCAATTTCTGATTTAAACTTTAGGTACTATCCCAAAATATATCACTAAGGTGACAGAAGTTGATTTCGGAGCATCATTTTTTAACAGGAGCTTCAACCGTTTTGTGGCATATGAGAAATTCCCTAAGCCCCGGACCTGTCGATTTTGGTCAAAAATGAAAATTTCAAAAGTGCCCCAATTTCTGCTTTAAACTTTAGGTACTATCCCAAAATGTATCACTAAGGTGACAGAAGTTGATTTCGGAGCATCATTTTTGAACCGGAGCTTCAACCGTTATGTGGCATATGAGAAATTCCCTAAGCCCCGGACCTGTCAATTTTGGTCAAAAATGAAAATTTCAAAAGTGCCCCAATTTCTGCTTTAAACTTTAGGTACTATCCCAAAATGTATCACTAAGGTGACAGAAGTTGATTTCGGAGCATCATTTTTGAACCGGAGCTTCAACCGTTTTGTGGCATATGAGAAATTCCCTAAGCCCCGGAACTGTCGATTTTGGTCAAAAATGAAAATTTCAAAAGTGCCCCAATTTCTGCTTTAAACTTTAGGTACTATCCCAAAATATATCACTAAGGTGACAGAAGTTTATTTCGGAGCATCATTTTTTAACAGGAGCTTCAACCGTTTTGTGGCATATGAGAAATTCCCTAAGCCCCGGACCTGTCGATTTTGGTCAAAAATGAAAATTTCAAAAGTGCCCCAATTTCTGCTTTAAACTTTAGGTACTATCCCAAAATGTATCACTAAGGTGACAGAAGTTGATTTCGGAGCATCATTTTTGAACCGGAGCTTCAACCGTTATGTGGCATATGAGAAATTCCCTAAGCCCCGGACCTGTCAATTTTGGTCAAAAATGAAAATTTCAAAAGTGCCCCAATTTCTGCTTTAAACTTTAGGTACTATCCCAAAATGTATCACTAAGGTGACAGAAGTTGATTTCGGAGCATCATTTTTGAACAGGAGCTTCAACCGTTATGTGGCATATGAGAAATTCCCTAAGCCCCGGACCTGTCGATTTTGGTCAAAAATGAAAATTTCAAAAGTGCCCCAATTTATGCTTTAAACTCTAGGTACTATCCCAAAATGTATCACTAAGGTGACAGAAGTTGATTTCTGAGCATCATTTTTGAACAGGAGCTTCAACCGTTATGTGGCATATGAGAAATTCCCTAAGCCCCGGACCTGTCGATTTTGGTCAAAAATGAAAATTTCAAAAGTGCCCCAATTTCTGCTTTAAACTTTAGGTACTATCCCAAAATATATCACTAAGGTGACAGAAGTTGATTTCGGAGCATCATTTTTTAACAGGAGCTTCAACCGTTTTGTGGCATATGAGAAATTCCCTAAGCCCCGGACCTGTCGATTTTGGTCAAAAATGAAAATTTCAAAAGTGCCCCAATTTCTGCTTTAAACTTTAGTTACTATCCCAAAATGTATCACTAAGGTGACAGAAGTTGATTTCGGAGCATTATTTTTGAACAGGAGCTTCAACCGTTTTGTGGCATATGAGAAATTCCCTAAGCCCCGGACCTGTCGATTTTGGTCAAAAATGAAAATTTCAAAAGTGCCCCAATTTCTGCTTTAAACTTTAGGTACTATCCCAAAATGTATCACTAAGGTGACAGAAGTTGATTTCGGAGCATCATTTTTGAACCGGAGCTTCAACCGTTATGTGGCATATGAGAAATTCCCTAAGCCCCGGACCTGTCAATTTTGGTCAAAAATGAAAATTTCAAAAGTGCCCCAATTTCTGCTTTAAACTTTAGGTACTATCCCAAAATGTATCACTAAGGTGACAGAAGTTGATTTCGGAGCATCATTTTTGAACAGGAGCTTCAACCGTTATGTGGCATATGAGAAATTCCCTAAGCCCCGGACCTGTCAATTTTGGTCAAAAATGAAAATTTCAAAAGTGCCCCAATTTCTGCTTTAAACTTTAGGTACTATCCCAAAATGTATCACTAAGGTGACAGAAGTTGATTTCGGAGCATTATTTTTGAACAGGAGCTTCAACCGTTATGTGGCATATGAGAAATTCCCTAAGCCCCGGAACTGTCGATTTTGGTCAAAAATGAAAATTTCAAAAGTGCCCCAATTTCTGCTTTAAACTTTAGGTACTATCCCAAAATGTATCACTAAGGTGACAGAAGTTGATTTCGGAGCATCATTTTTGAACCGGAGCTTCAACCGTTATGTGGCATATGAGAAATTCCCTAAGCCCCGGACCTGTCAATTTTGGTCAAAAATGAAAATTTCAAAAGTGCCCCAATTTCTGCTTTAAACTTTAGGTACTATCCCAAAATGTATCACTAAGGTGACAGAAGTTGATTTCGGAGCATCATTTTTGAACCGGAGCTTCAACCGTTTTGTGGCATATGAGAAATTCCCTAAGCCCCGGAACTGTCGATTTTGGTCAAAAATGAAAATTTCAAAAGTGCCCCAATTTCTGCTTTAAACTTTAGGTACTATCCCAAAATATATCACTAAGGTGACAGAAGTTGATTTCGGAGCATCATTTTTTAACAGGAGCTTCAACCGTTTTGTGGCATATGAGAAATTCCCTAAGCCCCGGACCTGTCGATTTTGGTCAAAAATGAAAATGTCAAAAGTGCCCCAATTTCTGCTTTAAACTTTAGGTACTATCCCAAAATGTATCACTAAGGTTACAGAAGTTGATTTCGGAGCATCATTTTTGAACCGGAGCTTCAACCGTTATGTGGCATATGAGAAATTCCCTAAGCCCCGGACCTGTCAATTTTGGTCAAAAATGAAAATTTCAAAAGTGCCCCAATTTCTGCTTTAAACTTTAGGTACTATCCCAAAATGTATCACTAAGGTGACAGAAGTTGATTTCGGAGCATCATTTTTGAACAGGAGCTTCAACCGTTATGTGGCATATGAGAAATTCCCTAAGCCCCGGACCTGTCAATTTTGGTCAAAAATGAAAATTTCAAAAGTGCCTCAATTTCTGCTTTAAACTTTAGGTACTATCCCAAAATGTATCACTAAGGTGACAGAAGTTGATTTCGGAGCATCATTTTTGAACAGGAGCTTCAACCGTTATGTGGCATATGAGAAATTCCCTAAGCCCCGGACCTGTCGATTTTGGTCAAAAATGAAAATTTCAAAAGTGCCCCAATTTCTGCTTTAAACTTTAGGTACTATCCCAAAATGTATCACTAAGGTGACAGAAGTTGATTTCGGAGCATCATTTTTGAACAGGAGCTTCAACCGTTATGTGGCATATGAGAAATTCCCTAAGCCCCGGAACTGTCGATTTTGGTCAAAAATGAAAATTTCAAAAGTGCCCCAATTTCTGCTTTAAACTTTAGGTACTATCCCAAAATGTATCACTAAGGTGACAGAAGTTGATTTCGGAGCATCATTTTTGAACCGGAGCTTCAACCGTTATGTGGCATATGAGAAATTCCCTAAGCCCCGGACCTGTCAATTTTGGTCAAAAATTAAAATTTCAAAAGTGCCCCAATTTCTGCTTTAAACTTTAGGTACTATCCCAAAATGTATCACTAAGGTGACAGAAGTTGATTTCGGAGCATCATTTTTGAACCGGAGCTTCAACCGTTTTGTGGCATATGAGAAATTCCCTAAGCCCCGGAACTGTCGATTTTGGTCAAAAATGAAAATTTCAAAAGTGCCCCAATTTCTGCTTTAAACTTTAGGTACTATCCCAAAATATATCACTAAGGTGACAGAAGTTGATTTCGGAGCATCATTTTTTAACAGGAGCTTCAACCGTTTTGTGGCATATGAGAAATTCCCTAAGCCCCGGACCTGTCGATTTTGGTCAAAAATGAAAATTTCAAAAGTGCCCCAATTTCTGCTTTAAACTTTAGGTACTATCCCAAAATGTATCACTAAGGTTACAGAAGTTGATTTCGGAGCATCATTTTTGAACCGGAGCTTCAACCGTTATGTGGCATATGAGAAATTCCCTAAGCCCCAGACCTGTCAATTTTGGTCAAAAATGAAAATTTCAAAAGTGCCCCAATTTCTGCTTTAAACTTTAGGTACTATCCCAAAATGTATCACTAAGGTGACAGAAGTTGATTTCGGAGCATCATTTTTGAACAGGAGCTTCAACCGTTATGTGGCATATTAGAAATTCCCTAAGCCCCGGACCTGTCGATTTTGGTCAAAAATGAAAATTTCAAAAGTGCCCCAATTTATGCTTTAAACTTTAGGTACTATCCCAAAATGTATCACTAAGGTGACAGAAGTTGATTTCGGAGCATCATTTTTGAACAGTAGCTTCAACCGTTATGTTGCATATGAGAAATTCCCTAAGTCCCGGACCTGTCGATTTTGGTCAAAAATGAAAATTTAAAAAGTGCCCCAATTTCTGCTTTAAACTTTAGTTACTATCCCAAAATGTATCACTAAGGTGACAGAAGTTGATTTTGGAGCATTATTTTTGAACAGGAGCTTCAACCGTTATGTGGCATATGAGAAATTCCCTAAGCCCCGGAACTGTCGATTTTGGTCAAAAATGAAAATTTCAAAAGTGCCCCAATTTCTGCTTTAAACTTTAGGTACTATCCCAAAATATATCACTAAGGTGACAGAAGTTGATTTCGGAGCATCATTTTTTAACAGGAGCTTCAACCGTTTTGTGGCATATGAGAAATTCCCTAAGCCCCGGACCTGTCGATTTTGGTCAAAAATGAAAATTTCAAAAGTGCCCCAATTTCTGCTTTAAACTTTAGGTACTATCCCAAAATGTATCACTAAGGTGACAGAAGTTGATTTCGGAGCATCATTTTTGAACCGGAGCTTCAACCGTCATGTGGCATATGAGAAATTCCCTAAGCCCCGGACCTGTCAATTTTGGTCAAAAATGAAAATTTCAAAAGTGCCCCAATTTCTGCTTTAAACTTTAGGTACTATCCCAAAATGTATCACTAAGGTGACAGAAGTTGATTTCGGAGCATCATTTTTGAACAGGATCTTCAACCGTTATGTGGCATATTAGAAATTCCCTAAGCCCCGGACCTGTCGATTTTGGTCAAAAATGAAAATTTCAAAAGTGCCCCAATTTCTGCTTTAAACTTTAGTTACTATCCCAAAATGTATCACTAAGGTGACAGAAGTTGATTTCGGAGCATTATTTTTGAACAGGAGCTTAAACCGTTATGTGGCATATGAGAAATTCCCTAAGCCCCGGAACTGTCGATTTTGGTCAAAAATGAAAATTTCAAAAGTGCCCCAATTTCTGCTTTAAACTTTAGGTACTATCCCAAAATATATCACTAAGGTGACAGAAGTTGATTTCGGAGCATCATTTTTTAACAGGAGCTTCAACCGTTTTGTGGCATATGAGAAATTCCCTAAGCCCCGGACCTGTCGATTTTGGTCAAAAATGAAAATTTCAAAAGTGCCCCAATTTCTGCTTTAAACTTTAGGTACTATCCCAAAATGTATCACTAAGGTGACAGAAGTTGATTTCGGAGCATCATTTTTGAACCGGAGCTTCAACCGTCATGTGGCATATGAGAAATTCCCTAAGCCCCGGACCTGTCAATTTTGGTCAAAAATGAAAATTTCAAAAGTGCCCCAATTTCTGCTTTAAACTTTAGGTACTATCCCAAAATGTATCACTAAGGTGACAGAAGTTGATTTCGGAGCATCATTTTTGAACTGGAGCTTCAACCGTTTTGTGGCATATGAGAAATTCCCTAAGCCCCGGAACTGTCGATTTTGGTCAAAAATGAAAATTTCAAAAGTGCCCCAATTTCTGCTTTAAACTTTAGGTACTATCCCAAAATATATCACTAAGGTGACAGAAGTTGATTTCGGAGCATCATTTTTTAACAGGAGCTTCAACCGTTTTGTGGCATATGAGAAATTCCCTAAGCCCCGGACCTGTCGATTTTGGTCAAAAATGAAAATTTCAAAAGTGCCCCAATTTCTGCTTTAAACTTTAGGTACTATCCCAAAATGTATCACTAAGGTGACAGAAGTTGATTTCGGAGCATCATTTTTGAACCGGAGCTTCAACCGTCATGTGGCATATGAGAAATTCCCTAAGCCCCGGACCTGTCAATTTTGGTCAAAAATGAAAATTTCAAAAGTGCCCCAATTTCTGCTTTAAACTTTAGGTACTATCCCAAAATGTATCACTAAGGTGACAGAAGTTGATTTCGGAGCATCATTTTTGAACTGGAGCTTCAACCGTTTTGTGGCATATGAGAAATTCCCTAAGCCCCGGAACTGTCGATTTTGGTCAAAAATGAAAATTTCAAAAGTGCCCCAATTTCTGCTTTAAACTTTAGGTACTATCCCAAAATATATCACTAAGGTGACAGAAGTTGATTTCGGAGCATCATTTTTTAACAGGAGCTTCAACCGTTTTGTGGCATATGAGAAATTCCCTAAGCCCCGGACCTGTCGATTTTGGTCAAAAATGAAAATGTCAAAAGTGCCCCAATTTCTGCTTTAAACTTTAGGTACTATCCCAAAATGTATCACTAAGGTTACAGAAGTTGATTTCGGAGCATCATTTTTGAACCGGAGCTTCAACCGTTATGTGGCATATGAGAAATTCCCTAAGCCCCGGACCTGTCAATTTTGGTCAAAAATGAAAATTTCAAAAGTGCCCCAATTTCTGCTTTAAACTTTAGGTACTATCCCAAAATGTATCACTAAGGTGACAGAAGTTGATTTCGGAGCATCATTTTTGAACAGGAGCTTCAACCGTTATGTGGCATATGAGAAATTCCCTAAGCCCCGGACCTGTCAATTTTGGTCAAAAATGAAAATTTCAAAAGTGCCCCAATTTCTGCTTTAAACTTTAGGTACTATCCCAAAATGTATCACTAAGGTGACAGAAGTTGATTTCGGAGCATTATTTTTGAACAGGAGCTTCAACCGTTATGTGGCATATGAGAAATTCCCTAAGCCCCGGAACTGTCGATTTTGGTCAAAAATGAAAATTTCAAAAGTGCCCCAATTTCTGCTTTAAACTTTAGGTACTATCCCAAAATGTATCACTAAGGTGACAGAAGTTGATTTCGGAGCATCATTTTTGAACAGGAGCTTCAACCGTTATGTGGCATATGAGAAATTCCCTAAGCCCCGGAACTGTCGATTTTGGTCAAAAATGAAAATTTCAAAAGTGCCCCAATTTCTGCTTTAAACTTTAGGTACTATCCCAAAATGTATCACTAAGGTGACAGAAGTTGATTTCGGAGCATCATTTTTGAACCGGAGCTTCAACCGTTATGTGGCATATGAGAAATTCCCTAAGCCCCGGACCTGTCAATTTTGGTCAAAAATGAAAATTTCAAAAGTGCCCCAATTTCTGCTTTAAACTTTAGGTACTATCCCAAAATGTATCACTAAGGTGACAGAAGTTGATTTCGGAGCATCATTTTTGAACTGGAGCTTCAACCGTTTTGTGGCATATGAGAAATTCCCTAAGCCCCGGAACTGTCGATTTTGGTCAAAAATGAAAATTTCAAAAGTGCCCCAATTTCTGCTTTAAACTTTAGGTACTATCCCAAAATATATCACTAAGGTGACAGAAGTTGATTTCGGAGCATCATTTTTGAACCGGAGCTTCAACCGTTATGTGGCATATGAGAAATTCCCTAAGCCCCGGACCTGTCAATTTTGGTCAAAAATGAAAATTTCAAAAGTGCCCCAATTTCTGCTTTAAACTTTAGGTACTATCCCAAAATGTATCACTAAGGTGACAGAAGTTGATTTCGGAGCATCATTTTTGAACAGGAGCTTCAACCGTTATGTGGCATATTAGAAATTCCCTAAGCCCCGGACCTGTCGATTTTGGTCAAAAATGAAAATTTCAAAAGTGCCCCAATTTATGCTTTAAACTTTAGGTACTATCCCAAAATGTATCACTAAGGTGACAGAAGTTGATTTCGGAGCATCATTTTTGAACAGTAGCTTCAACCGTTATGTTGCATATGAGAAATTCCCTAAGTCCCGGACCTGTCGATTTTGGTCAAAAATGAAAATTTAAAAAGTGCCCCAATTTCTGCTTTAAACTTTAGTTACTATCCCAAAATGTATCACTAAGGTGACAGAAGTTGATTTCGGAGCATTATTTTTGAACAGGAGCTTCAACCGTTATGTGGCATATGAGAAATTCCCTAAGCCCCGGAACTGTCGATTTTGGTCAAAAATGAAAATTTCAAAAGTGCCCCAATTTCTGCTTTAAACTTTAGGTACTATCCCAAAATATATCACTAAGGTGACAGAAGTTGATTTCGGAGCATCATTTTTTAACAGGAGCTTCAACCGTTTTGTGGCATATGAGAAATTCCCTAAGCCCCGGACCTGTCGATTTTGGTCAAAAATGAAAATTTCAAAAGTGCCCCAATTTCTGCTTTAAACTTTAGGTACTATCCCAAAATGTATCACTAAGGTGACAGAAGTTGATTTCGGAGCATCATTTTTGAACCGGAGCTTCAACCGTCATGTGGCATATGAGAAATTCCCTAAGCCCCGGACCTGTCAATTTTGGTCAAAAATGAAAATTTCAAAAGTGCCCCAATTTCTGCTTTAAACTTTAGGTACTATCCCAAAATGTATCACTAAGGTGACAGAAGTTGATTTCGGAGCATCATTTTTGAACAGGATCTTCAACCGTTATGTGGCATATTAGAAATTCCCTAAGCCCCGGACCTGTCGATTTTGGTCAAAAATGAAAATTTCAAAAGTGCCCCAATTTCTGCTTTAAACTTTAGTTACTATCCCAAAATGTATCACTAAGGTGACAGAAGTTGATTTCGGAGCATTATTTTTGAACAGGAGCTTAAACCGTTATGTGGCATATGAGAAATTCCCTAAGCCCCGGAACTGTCGATTTTGGTCAAAAATGAAAATTTCAAAAGTGCCCCAATTTCTGCTTTAAACTTTAGGTACTATCCCAAAATATATCACTAAGGTGACAGAAGTTGATTTCGGAGCATCATTTTTTAACAGGAGCTTCAACCGTTTTGTGGCATATGAGAAATTCCCTAAGCCCCGGACCTGTCGATTTTGGTCAAAAATGAAAATTTCAAAAGTGCCCCAATTTCTGCTTTAAACTTTAGGTACTATCCCAAAATGTATCACTAAGGTGACAGAAGTTGATTTCGGAGCATCATTTTTGAACCGGAGCTTCAACCGTCATGTGGCATATGAGAAATTCCCTAAGCCCCGGACCTGTCAATTTTGGTCAAAAATGAAAATTTCAAAAGTGCCCCAATTTCTGCTTTAAACTTTAGGTACTATCCCAAAATGTATCACTAAGGTGACAGAAGTTGATTTCGGAGCATCATTTTTGAACAGGATCTTCAACCGTTATGTGGCATATTAGAAATTCCCTAAGCCCCGGACCTGTCGATTTTGGTCAAAAATGAAAATTTCAAAAGTGCCCCAATTTATGCTTTAAACTCTAGGTACTATCCCAAAATGTATCACTAAGGTGACAGAAGTTGATTTCTGAGCATCATTTTTGAACAGGAGCTTCAACCGTTATGTGGCATATGAGAAATTCCCTAAGCCCCGGACCTGTCGATTTTGGTCAAAAATGAAAATTTCAAAAGTGCCCCAATTTCTGCTTTAAACTTTAGGTACTATCCCAAAATGTATCACTAAGGTGACAGAAGTTGATTTCGGAGCATTATTTTTGAACAGGAGCTTCAACCGTTATGTGGCATATGAGAAATTCCCTAAGCCCCGGAACTGTCGATTTTGGTCAAAAATGAAAATTTCAAAAGTGCCCCAATTTCTGCTTTAAACTTTAGGTACTATCCCAAAATGTATCACTAAGGTGACAGAAGTTGATTTCGGAGCATCATTTTTGAACTGGAGCTTCAACCGTTTTGTGGCATATGAGAAATTCCCTAAGCCCCGGAACTGTCGATTTTGGTCAAAAATGAAAATTTCAAAAGTGCCCCAATTTCTGCTTTAAACTTTAGGTACTATCCCAAAATATATCACTAAGGTGACAGAAGTTGATTTCGGAGCATCATTTTTTAACAGGAGCTTCAACCGTTTTGTGGCATATGAGAAATTCCCTAAGCCCCGGACCTGTCGATTTTGGTCAAAAATGAAAATGTCAAAAGTGCCCCAATTTCTGCTTTAAACTTTAGGTACTATCCCAAAATGTATCACTAAGGTTACAGAAGTTGATTTCGGAGCATCATTTTTGAACCGGAGCTTCAACCGTTATGTGGCATATGAGAAATTCCCTAAGCCCCGGACCTGTCAATTTTGGTCAAAAATGAAAATTTCAAAAGTGCCCCAATTTCTGCTTTAAACTTTAGGTACTATCCCAAAATGTATCACTAAGGTGACAGAAGTTGATTTCGGAGCATCATTTTTGAACAGGAGCTTCAACCGTTATGTGGCATATGAGAAATTCCCTAAGCCCCGGACCTGTCAATTTTGGTCAAAAATGAAAATTTCAAAAGTGCCCCAATTTCTGCTTTAAACTTTAGGTACTATCCCAAAATGTATCACTAAGGTGACAGAAGTTGATTTCGGAGCATTATTTTTGAACAGGAGCTTCAACCGTTATGTGGCATATGAGAAATTCCCTAAGCCCCGGAACTGTCGATTTTGGTCAAAAATGAAAATTTCAAAAGTGCCCCAATTTCTGCTTTAAACTTTAGGTACTATCCCAAAATGTATCACTAAGGTGACAGAAGTTGATTTCGGAGCATCATTTTTGAACCGGAGCTTCAACCGTTATGTGGCATATGAGAAATTCCCTAAGCCCCGGACCTGTCAATTTTGGTCAAAAATGAAAATTTCAAAAGTGCCCCAATTTCTGCTTTAAACTTTAGGTACTATCCCAAAATGTATCACTAAGGTGACAGAAGTTGATTTCGGAGCATCATTTTTGAACTGGAGCTTCAACCGTTTTGTGGCATATGAGAAATTCCCTAAGCCCCGGAACTGTCGATTTTGGTCAAAAATGAAAATTTCAAAAGTGCCCCAATTTCTGCTTTAAACTTTAGGTACTATCCCAAAATATATCACTAAGGTGACAGAAGTTGATTTCGGAGCATCATTTTTGAACCGGAGCTTCAACCGTTATGTGGCATATGAGAAATTCCCTAAGCCCCGGACCTGTCAATTTTGGTCAAAAATGAAAATTTCAAAAGTGCCCCAATTTCTGCTTTAAACTTTAGGTACTATCCCAAAATGTATCACTAAGGTGACAGAAGTTGATTTCGGAGCATCATTTTTGAACAGGAGCTTCAACCGTTATGTGGCATATTAGAAATTCCCTAAGCCCCGGACCTGTCGATTTTGGTCAAAAATGAAAATTTCAAAAGTGCCCCAATTTATGCTTTAAACTTTAGGTACTATCCCAAAATGTATCACTAAGGTGACAGAAGTTGATTTCGGAGCATCATTTTTGAACAGTAGCTTCAACCGTTATGTTGCATATGAGAAATTCCCTAAGTCCCGGACCTGTCGATTTTGGTCAAAAATGAAAATTTAAAAAGTGCCCCAATTTCTGCTTTAAACTTTAGTTACTATCCCAAAATGTATCACTAAGGTGACAGAAGTTGATTTCGGAGCATTATTTTTGAACAGGAGCTTCAACCGTTATGTGGCATATGAGAAATTCCCTAAGCCCCGGAACTGTCGATTTTGGTCAAAAATGAAAATTTCAAAAGTGCCCCAATTTCTGCTTTAAACTTTAGGTACTATCCCAAAATATATCACTAAGGTGACAGAAGTTGATTTCGGAGCATCATTTTTTAACAGGAGCTTCAACCGTTTTGTGGCATATGAGAAATTCCCTAAGCCCCGGACCTGTCGATTTTGGTCAAAAATGAAAATTTCAAAAGTGCCCCAATTTCTGCTTTAAACTTTAGGTACTATCCCAAAATGTATCACTAAGGTGACAGAAGTTGATTTCGGAGCATCATTTTTGAACCGGAGCTTCAACCGTCATGTGGCATATGAGAAATTCCCTAAGCCCCGGACCTGTCAATTTTGGTCAAAAATGAAAATTTCAAAAGTGCCCCAATTTCTGCTTTAAACTTTAGGTACTATCCCAAAATGTATCACTAAGGTGACAGAAGTTGATTTCTGAGCATCATTTTTGAACAGGAGCTTCAACCGTTATGTGGCATATGAGAAATTCCCTAAGCCCCGGACCTGTCGATTTTGGTCAAAAATGAAAATTTCAAAAGTGCCCCAATTTCTGCTTTAAACTTTAGGTACTATCCCAAAATGTATCACTAAGGTGACAGAAGTTGATTTCGGAGCATTATTTTTGAACAGGAGCTTCAACCGTTATGTGGCATATGAGAAATTCCCTAAGCCCCGGAACTGTCGATTTTGGTCAAAAATGAAAATTTCAAAAGTGCCCCAATTTCTGCTTTAAACTTTAGGTACTATCCCAAAATGTATCACTAAGGTGACAGAAGTTGATTTCGGAGCATCATTTTTGAACTGGAGCTTCAACCGTTTTGTGGCATATGAGAAATTCCCTAAGCCCCGGAACTGTCGATTTTGGTCAAAAATGAAAATTTCAAAAGTGCCCCAATTTCTGCTTTAAACTTTAGGTACTATCCCAAAATATATCACTAAGGTGACAGAAGTTGATTTCGGAGCATCATTTTTTAACAGGAGCTTCAACCGTTTTGTGGCATATGAGAAATTCCCTAAGCCCCGGACCTGTCGATTTTGGTCAAAAATGAAAATGTCAAAAGTGCCCCAATTTCTGCTTTAAACTTTAGGTACTATCCCAAAATGTATCACTAAGGTTACAGAAGTTGATTTCGGAGCATCATTTTTGAACCGGAGCTTCAACCGTTATGTGGCATATGAGAAATTCCCTAAGCCCCGGACCTGTCAATTTTGGTCAAAAATGAAAATTTCAAAAGTGCCCCAATTTCTGCTTTAAACTTTAGGTACTATCCCAAAATGTATCACTAAGGTGACAGAAGTTGATTTCGGAGCATCATTTTTGAACAGGAGCTTCAACCGTTATGTGGCATATGAGAAATTCCCTAAGCCCCGGACCTGTCAATTTTGGTCAAAAATGAAAATTTCAAAAGTGCCCCAATTTCTGCTTTAAACTTTAGGTACTATCCCAAAATGTATCACTAAGGTGACAGAAGTTGATTTCGGAGCATTATTTTTGAACAGGAGCTTCAACCGTTATGTGGCATATGAGAAATTCCCTAAGCCCCGGAACTGTCGATTTTGGTCAAAAATGAAAATTTCAAAAGTGCCCCAATTTCTGCTTTAAACTTTAGGTACTATCCCAAAATGTATCACTAAGGTGACAGAAGTTGATTTCGGAGCATCATTTTTGAACAGGAGCTTCAACCGTTATGTGGCATATGAGAAATTCCCTAAGCCCCGGAACTGTCGATTTTGGTCAAAAATGAAAATTTCAAAAGTGCCCCAATTTCTGCTTTAAACTTTAGGTACTATCCCAAAATGTATCACTAAGGTGACAGAAGTTGATTTCGGAGCATCATTTTTGAACCGGAGCTTCAACCGTTATGTGGCATATGAGAAATTCCCTAAGCCCCGGACCTGTCAATTTTGGTCAAAAATGAAAATTTCAAAAGTGCCCCAATTTCTGCTTTAAACTTTAGGTACTATCCCAAAATGTATCACTAAGGTGACAGAAGTTGATTTCGGAGCATCATTTTTGAACTGGAGCTTCAACCGTTTTGTGGCATATGAGAAATTCCCTAAGCCCCGGAACTGTCGATTTTGGTCAAAAATGAAAATTTCAAAAGTGCCCCAATTTCTGCTTTAAACTTTAGGTACTATCCCAAAATATATCACTAAGGTGACAGAAGTTGATTTCGGAGCATCATTTTTGAACCGGAGCTTCAACCGTTATGTGGCATATGAGAAATTCCCTAAGCCCCGGACCTGTCAATTTTGGTCAAAAATGAAAATTTCAAAAGTGCCCCAATTTCTGCTTTAAACTTTAGGTACTATCCCAAAATGTATCACTAAGGTGACAGAAGTTGATTTCGGAGCATCATTTTTGAACAGGAGCTTCAACCGTTATGTGGCATATTAGAAATTCCCTAAGCCCCGGACCTGTCGATTTTGGTCAAAAATGAAAATTTCAAAAGTGCCCCAATTTATGCTTTAAACTTTAGGTACTATCCCAAAATGTATCACTAAGGTGACAGAAGTTGATTTCGGAGCATCATTTTTGAACAGTAGCTTCAACCGTTATGTTGCATATGAGAAATTCCCTAAGTCCCGGACCTGTCGATTTTGGTCAAAAATGAAAATTTAAAAAGTGCCCCAATTTCTGCTTTAAACTTTAGTTACTATCCCAAAATGTATCACTAAGGTGACAGAAGTTGATTTCGGAGCATTATTTTTGAACAGGAGCTTCAACCGTTATGTGGCATATGAGAAATTCCCTAAGCCCCGGAACTGTCGATTTTGGTCAAAAATGAAAATTTCAAAAGTGCCCCAATTTCTGCTTTAAACTTTAGGTACTATCCCAAAATATATCACTAAGGTGACAGAAGTTGATTTCGGAGCATCATTTTTTAACAGGAGCTTCAACCGTTTTGTGGCATATGAGAAATTCCCTAAGCCCCGGACCTGTCGATTTTGGTCAAAAATGAAAATTTCAAAAGTGCCCCAATTTCTGCTTTAAACTTTAGGTACTATCCCAAAATGTATCACTAAGGTGACAGAAGTTGATTTCGGAGCATCATTTTTGAACCGGAGCTTCAACCGTCATGTGGCATATGAGAAATTCCCTAAGCCCCGGACCTGTCAATTTTGGTCAAAAATGAAAATTTCAAAAGTGCCCCAATTTCTGCTTTAAACTTTAGGTACTATCCCAAAATGTATCACTAAGGTGACAGAAGTTGATTTCGGAGCATCATTTTTGAACAGGATCTTCAACCGTTATGTGGCATATTAGAAATTCCCTAAGCCCCGGACCTGTCGATTTTGGTCAAAAATGAAAATTTCAAAAGTGCCCCAATTTCTGCTTTAAACTTTAGTTACTATCCCAAAATGTATCACTAAGGTGACAGAAGTTGATTTCGGAGCATTATTTTTGAACAGGAGCTTAAACCGTTATGTGGCATATGAGAAATTCCCTAAGCCCCGGAACTGTCGATTTTGGTCAAAAATGAAAATTTCAAAAGTGCCCCAATTTCTGCTTTAAACTTTAGGTACTATCCCAAAATATATCACTAAGGTGACAGAAGTTGATTTCGGAGCATCATTTTTTAACAGGAGCTTCAACCGTTTTGTGGCATATGAGAAATTCCCTAAGCCCCGGACCTGTCGATTTTGGTCAAAAATGAAAATTTCAAAAGTGCCCCAATTTCTGCTTTAAACTTTAGGTACTATCCCAAAATGTATCACTAAGGTGACAGAAGTTGATTTCGGAGCATCATTTTTGAACCGGAGCTTCAACCGTCATGTGGCATATGAGAAATTCCCTAAGCCCCGGACCTGTCAATTTTGGTCAAAAATGAAAATTTCAAAAGTGCCCCAATTTCTGCTTTAAACTTTAGGTACTATCCCAAAATGTATCACTAAGGTGACAGAAGTTGATTTCGGAGCATCATTTTTGAACAGGATCTTCAACCGTTATGTGGCATATTAGAAATTCCCTAAGCCCCGGACCTGTCGATTTTGGTCAAAAATGAAAATTTCAAAAGTGCCCCAATTTATGCTTTAAACTCTAGGTACTATCCCAAAATGTATCACTAAGGTGACAGAAGTTGATTTCTGAGCATCATTTTTGAACAGGAGCTTCAACCGTTATGTGGCATATGAGAAATTCCCTAAGCCCCGGACCTGTCGATTTTGGTCAAAAATGAAAATTTCAAAAGTGCCCCAATTTCTGCTTTAAACTTTAGGTACTATCCCAAAATGTATCACTAAGGTGACAGAAGTTGATTTCGGAGCATTATTTTTGAACAGGAGCTTCAACCGTTATGTGGCATATGAGAAATTCCCTAAGCCCCGGAACTGTCGATTTTGGTCAAAAATGAAAATTTCAAAAGTGCCCCAATTTCTGCTTTAAACTTTAGGTACTATCCCAAAATGTATCACTAAGGTGACAGAAGTTGATTTCGGAGCATCATTTTTGAACAGGAGCTTCAACCGTTATGTGGCATATGAGAAATTCCCTAAGCCCCGGACCTGTCGATTTTGGTCAAAAATGAAAATTTCAAAAGTGCCCCAATTTCTGCTTTAAACTTTAGGTACTATCCCAAAATGTATCACTAAGGTGACAGAAGTTGATTTCGGAGCATCATTTTTGAACAGGAGCTTCAACCGTTATGTGGCATATTAGAAATTCCCTAAGCCCTGGAACTGTCGATTTTGGTCAAAAATGAAAATTTCAAAAGTGCCCCAATTTATGCTTTAAACTCTAGGTACTATCCCAAAATGTATCACTAAGGTGACAGAAGTTGATTTCTGAGCATCATTTTTGAACAGGAGCTTCAACCGTTATGTGGCATATGAGAAATTCCCTAAGCCCCGGAACTGTCGATTTTGGTCAAAAATGAAAATTTCAAAAGTGCCCCAATTTCTGCTTTAAACTTTAGGTGCTATCCCAAAATGTATCACTAAGGTGACAGAAGTTGATTTCGGAGCATTATTTTTGAACAGGAGCTTCAACCGTTATGTGGCATATGAGAAATTCCCTAAGACCCGGACCTGTCGATTTTGGTCAAAAATGAAAATTTCAAAAGTGCCCCAATTTCTGCTTTAAACTTTAGGTACTATCCCAAAATGTATCACTAAGGTGACAGAAGTTGATTTCGGATCATCATTTTTGAACTAGAGCTTCAACCGTTTTGTGGCATATGAGAAATTCCCTAAGCCCTGGACCTGTCGATTTTGGTCAAAAATAAAAATTTCAAAAGTGCCCCAATTTCTGCTTTAAACTTTAGGTACTATCCCAAAATGTATCACTAAGGTGACAGAAGTTGATTTCGGAGCATCATTTTTGAACCGGAGCTTCAACCGTTATGTGGCATATGAGAAATTCCCTAAGCCCCGGACCTGTCGATTTTGGTCAAAAATGAAAATTTCAAAAGTGCCCCAATTTCTGCTTTAAACTTTAGGTACTATCCCAAAATGTATCACTAAGGTGACAGAAGTTGATTTCGGAGCATTATTTTTGAACAGGAGCTTCAACCGTTATGTGGCATATGAGAAATTCCCTAAGCCCCGGACCTGTCGATTTTGGTCAAAAATGAAAATTTCAAAAGTGCCCCAATTTATGCTTTAAACTTTAGGTACTATCCCAAAATGTATCACTAAGGTGACAGAAGTTGATTTCGGAGCATCATTTTTGAACAGGAGCTTCAACCGTTATGTGGCATATTAGAAATTCCCTAAGCCCCGGACCTGTCGATTTTGGTTAAAAATGAAAATTTCAAAAGTGCCCCAATTTATGCTTTAAACTTTAGGTACTATCCCAAAATGTATCACTAAGGTGACAGAAGTTGATTTCGGAGCATCGTTTTTGAACAGGAGCTTCAACCGTTATGTGGCATATTAGAAATTCCCTAAGCCCCGGACCTGTCGATTTTGGTCAAAAATGAAAATTTCAAAAGTGCCCCAATTTCTGCTTTAAACTTTAGGTACTATCCCAAAATGTATCACTAAGGTGACAGAAGTTGATTTCGGAGCATTATTTTTGAACAGGAGCTTCAACCGTTATGTGGCATATGAGAAATTCCCTAAGCCCCGGAACTGTCGATTTTGGTCAAAAATGAAAATTTCAAAAGTGCCCCAATTTCTGCTTTAAACTTTAGGTACTATCCCAAAATGTATCACTAAGGTGACAGAAGTTGATTTCGGAGCATCATTTTTGAACAGGAGCTTCAACCGTTATGTGGCATATTAGAAATTCCCTAAGCCCCGGACCTGTCGATTTTGGTTAAAAATGAAAATTTCAAAAGTGCCCCAATTTATGCTTTAAACTTTAGGTACTATCCCAAAATGTATCACTAAGGTGACAGAAGTTGATTTCGGAGCATCATTTTTGAACAGGAGCTTCAACCGTTATGTGGCATATTAGAAATTCCCTAAGCCCCGGACCTGTCGATTTTGGTCAAAAATGAAAATTTCAAAAGTGCCCCAATTTATGCTTTAAACTCTAGGTACTATCCCAAAATGTATCACTAAGGTGACAGAAGTTGATTTCGGAGCATCATTTTTGAACAGGAGCTTCAACAGTTATGTGGCATATGAGAAATTCCCTAAGCCCCGGAACTGTCGATTTTGGTCAAAAATGAAAATTTCAAAAGTGCCCCAATTTCTGCTTTAAACTTTAGGTGCTATCCCAAAATGTATCACTAAGGTGACAGAAGTTGATTTCGGAGCATTATTTTTGAACAGGAGCTTCAACCGTTATGTGGCATATGAGAAATTCCCTAAGCCCCGGACCTGTCGATTTTGGTCAAAAATGAAAATTTCAAAAGTGCCCCAATTTCTGCTTTAAACTTTAGGTACTATCCCAAAATGTATCACTAAGGTGACAGAAGTTGATTTCGGATCATCATTTTTGAACTGGAGCTTCAACCGTTTTGTTGCATATGAGAAATTCCCTAAGCCCCGGAACTGTCGATTTTGGTCAAAAATGAAAATTTCAAAAGTGCCCCAATTTCTGCTTTAAACTTTAGGTACTATCCCAAAATATATCACTAAGGTGACAGAAGTTGATTTCGGAGCATCATTTTTTAACAGGAGCTTCAACCGTTTTGTGGCATATGAGAGATTCCCTAAGCCCCGGACCTGTCGATTTTGGTCAAAAATGAAAATTTCAAAAGTGCCCCAATTTCTGCTTTAAACTTTAGGTACTATCCCAAAATGTATCACTAAGGTGACAGAAGTTGATTTCGGAGCATCATTTTTGAACCGGAGCTTCAACCGTTATGTGGCATATGAGAAATTCCCTAAGCCCCGGACCTGTTAATTTTGGTCAAAAATGAAAATTTCAAAAGTGCCCCAATTTCTGCTTTAAACTTTAGGTACTATCCCAAAATGTATCACTAAGGTGACAGAAGTTGATTTCGGAGCATCATTTTTGAACAGGAGCTTCAACCGTTATGTGGCATATTAGAAATTCCCTAAGCCCCGGACCTGTCGATTTTGGTCAAAAATGAAAATTTCAAAAGTGCCCCAATTTATGCTTTAAACTTTAGGTACTATCCCAAAATGTATCACTAAGGTGACAGAAGTTGATTTCGGAGCATCATTTTTGAACAGGAGCTTCAACCGTTATGTGGCATATGAGAAATTCCCTAAGCCCCGGACCTGTCGATTTTGGTCAAAAAATGAAAATTTCAAAAGTGCCCCAATTTCTGCTTTAAACTTTAGTTACTATCCCAAAATGTATCACTAAGGTGACAGAAGTTGATTTCGGAGCATTATTTTTGAACCGGAGCTTCAACCGTTATGTGGCATATGAGAAATTCCCTAAGCCCCGGAACTGTAGATTTTGGTCAAAAATGAAAATTTCAAAAGTGCCCCAATTTCTGCTTTAAACTTTAGGTACTATCCCAAAATATATCACTAAGGTGACAGAAGTTGATTTCGGAGCATCATTTTTTAACAGGAGCTTCAACCGTTTTGTGGCATATGAGAAATTCCCTAAGCCCCGGACCTGTCGATTTTGGTCAAAAATGAAAATTTCAAAAGTGCCCCAATTTCTGCTTTAAACTTTAGGTACTATCCCAAAATGTATCACTAAGGTGACAGAAGTTGATTTCGGAGCATCATTTTTGAACAGGAGCTTCAACCGTTTTGTGGCATATGAGAAATTCCCTAAGCCCCGGACCTGTCGATTTTGGTCAAAAATGAAAATTTCAAAAGTGCCCCAATTTCTGCTTTAAACTTTAGGTACTATCCCAAAATGTATCACTAAGGTGACAGAAGTTGATTTCGGAGCATCATTTTTGAACCGGAGCTTCAACCGTTATGTGGCATATGAGAAATTCCCTAAGCCCCGGACCTGTCAATTTTGGTCAAAAATGAAAATTTCAAAAGTGCCCCAATTTCTGCTTTAAACTTTAGGTACTATCCCAAAATGTATCACTAAGGTGACAGAAGTTGATTTCGGAGCATCGTTTTTGAACAGGAGCTTCAACCGTTATGTGGCATATTAGAAATTCCCTAAGCCCCGGACCTGTCGATTTTGGTCAAAAATGAAAATTTCAAAAGTGCCC
>NW_026969700.1:0-30806 GCF_028390025.1 Pseudophryne corroboree
TACTGTTTTTTTTCCTTTTCTTATGTCATTAGTCATTGATTATAAACTGCTACCTTAATATTTAATATGATATTACAAAGGATGGAAGAAAGAAAGAAAAAACACAAACATGATTGTGCATTTAAGTTGTCAGCACACATCTGCTTTGGTTCAAATGCACTGCATATCTTCCTTCAGTCAGCTAACAAAACAGCAATGGAAAAGATTAACATACTGTTGGTAAAGCAGTTGCATCAAATTGATTTTCTGCAATATAGCATGATAATCTATACTGACAGCTCTGGATAGTACCAGCACATTTCTTGCTGGACTTGGTAATGCAAAGAACACAGTAAACAGCTTCAATTTTTTCCCAAAAATAAATAATTGACTATTAAAAACCTATCAGTCTTAAATAAGGACATCAGTAAGCACCACTGGCATAATGGATAAGGCACTGTTCTCCTAAGCCAGTGGTTGTGGGTTTAAGTCCCGTATGAGTTGGAAGTCATTACAGCAAGTGTCTCATCACTAGAGTTTATATTTTATCCTTGCTTCAACTGTAAAACAGTCTTGCAGTGTTTAACTTGTAAAAAATGACCACGGAAGCTAAAATATGACATTAATTATGATAACATTGTTGTTGTTGTTGTTTTTTAAACCTTTTCTATCACAGTGGACAGCTTATTCAAGTGCCATCTGGCATGCATGTTCCTTTGTTGCTCATCATTCATCACCAAAAATTATTTTCTTTTTCAATTCTTATGACTGTACTGATTGTATTGAATAAAATACACATCTAGAATAACCAATTAATGCTGCAAAGTGCTCCAGTGGCGCAATTGGTCAGCGCGCGGTACTTATAAAACAGTATCTGTTGAGCAATGCCGAGGTTGTGAGTTCAAGCCTCACCTGGAGCAGCTTTGTATAATGTTTTTTTTTCCTTTTTTTTATGTCATTAGTCATTGATTATAAACTGCTACCTTAATATTTAATATGATATTACAAAGGATGGAAGAAAGAAAGAAAGAAAGAAAGAAAGAAAGAAAGAAAGAAAGAAAGAATGAAAGAAAGAAAAAACACAAACATGATTGTGCATTTAAGTTGTCAGCACACATCTGCTTTGGTTCAAATGCATTGCATATCTTCCTTCAGTCAGCCAACAAAACAGCAATGGAAAAGATTAACATACTGTTGGTAAAGCAGTTGCATCAAATTGATTTTCTGCAATATAGCATGATAATCCATACTGACAGCTCTGGATAGTACCAGCACATTTCTTGCTGGACTTGGTAATGCAAAGAACACAGTAAACAGCTTCACTTTTTCATCAAAAATAAATAATTGACTATTAAAAACCTAACAGTCTTAAATTAGGACATCAGTGAGCACCACTGGCACAATGGATAAGGCACTGTACTCCTAAGCCAGTGGTTGTGGGTTTAAGTCCCATCTGAGTTGGAAGTCATTACAGCAAGTGTCTCATCACTAGAGTTGATATTTTATCCTTGCTTCAACTGTAAAACAGTCTTGCAGTATTTAGCTTGTAAAAAATGACCACAGAAGCTAAAATATGACATTAATTATGATAACATTGTTGTTGTTGTTTTTTAAACCTTTTCTATCACCGTGGACAGCTTATTCAAGTGCCATCTGGCATGCATGTTCCTTTGTTGCTCATCATTCATAACCAAAAATGATTTTCTTTTTCAATTCTTATGACTGTACTGATTGTATTGAATAAAATCCACATCTAGCATAACCAATCAATGCTGCAAAGAGCTCCAGTGGCGCAATTGGTCAGCATGCGGTACTTATAAGACAGTATCTGTTGAGCAATGCCGAGGTTGTAAGTTCAAGCCTCACCTGGAGCATCTTATGTCATTAGTCATTGATTATAAACTGCTACCTTAATATTTAATATGATATTACAAAGGATGGAAGAAAGAAAGAAAAAACACAAACATGATTGTTAGAGATGAGCGCCTGAAATTTTTCGGGTTTTGTGTTTTGGTTTTGGGTTCGGTTCCGCGGCCGTGTTTTGGGTTCGAACGCGTTTTGGCAAAACCTCACCGAATTTTTTTTGTCGGATTCGGGTGTGTTTTGGATTCGGGTGTTTTTTTAAAAAAACACTAAAAAACAGCTTAAATCATAGAATTTGGGGGTCATTTTGATCCCAAAGTATTATTAACCTCAAAAACCATAATTTACACTCATTTTCAGTCTATTCTGAATACCTCACACCTCACAATATTATTTTTAGTCCTAAAATTTGCACCGAGGTCGCTGTGTGAGTAAGATAAGCGACCCTAGTGGCCGACACAAACACCGGGCCCATCTAGGAGTGGCACTGCAGTGTCACGCAGGATGTCCCTTCCAAAAAACCCTCCCCAAACAGCACATGACGCAAAGAAAAAAAGAGGCGCAATGAGGTAGCTGTGTGAGTAAGATTAGCGACCCTAGTGGCCGACACAAACACCGGGCCCATCTAGGAGTGGCACTGCAGTGTCACGCAGGATGGCCCTTCCAAAAAACCCTCCCCAAACAGCACATGACGCAAAGAAAAAAAGAGGCGCAATGAGGTAGCTGTGTGAGTAAGATTAGCGACCCTAGTGGCCGACACAAACACCGGGCCCATCTAGGAGTGGCACTGCAGTGTCACGCAGGATGTCCCTTCCAAAAAACCCTCCCCAAACAGCACATGACGAAAAGAAAAAAAGAGGCGCAATGAGGTAGCTGTGTGAGTAAGATTAGCGACCCTAGTGGCCGACACAAACACCGGGCCCATCTAGGAGTGGCACTGCAGTGTCACGCAGGATGTCCCTTCCAAAAAACCCTCCCCAAACAGCACATGACGCAAAGAAAAAAAGAGGCGCAATGAGGTAGCTGACTGTGTGAGTAAGATTAGCGACCCTAGTGGCCGACACAAACACCGGGCCCATTTAGGAGTGGCACTGCAGTGTCACGCAGGATGTCTCTTCCAAAAAACCCTCCCCAATCAGCACATGATGCAAAGAAAAAGAAAAGAAAAAAGAGGTGCATGATGGAATTGTCCTTGGGCCCTCCCACCCACCCTTATGTTGTATAAACAAAACAGGACATGCACACTTTAACCAACCCATCATTTCAGTGACAGGGTCTGCCACACGACTGTGACTGATATGACGGGTTGGTTTGGACCCCCCCCAAAAAAGAAGCAATTAATCTCTCCTTGCACAAACTGGCTCTACAGAGGCAAGATGTCCACCTCATCATCACCCTCCGATATATCACCGTGTACATCCCCCTCCTCACAGATTATCAATTCGTCCCCACTGGAATCCACCATCTCAGCTCCCTGTGTACTTTGTGGAGGCAATTGCTGCTGGTCAATGTCTCCGCGGAGGAATTGATTATAATTCATTTTAATGAACATCATCTTCTCCACATTTTCTGGATGTAACCTCGTACGCCGATTGCTGACAAGGTGAGCGGCGGCACTAAACACTCTTTCGGAGTACACACTTGTGGGAGGGCAACTTAGGTAGAATAAAGCCAGTTTGTGCAAGGGCCTCCAAATTGCCTCTTTTTCCTGCCAGTATAAGTACGGACTGTGTGACGTGCCTACTTGGATGCGGTCACTCATATAATCCTCCACCATTCTATCAATGTTGAGAGAATCATATGCAGTGACAGTAGACGACATGTCCGTAATCGTTGTCAGGTCCTTCAGTCCGGACCAGATGTCAGCATCAGCAGTCGCTCCAGACTGCCCTGCATCACCGCCAGCGGGTGGGCTCGGAATTCTGAGCCTTTTCCTCGCACCCCCAGTTGCGGGAGAATGTGAAGGAGGAGATGTTGACAGGTCGCGTTCCGCTTGACTTGACAATTTTGTCACCAGCAGGTCTTTCAACCCCTGCAGACTTGTGTCTGCCGGAAAGAGAGATCCAAGGTAGGCTTTAAATCTAGGATCGAGCACGGTGGCCAAAATGTAGTGCTCTGATTTCAACAGATTGACCACCCGTGAATCCTTGTTAAGCGAATTAAGGGCTCCATCCACAAGTCCCACATGCCTAGCGGAATCGCTCCGTGTTAGCTCCTCCTTCAATGTCTCCAGCTTCTTCTGCAAAAGCCTGATGAGGGGAATGACCTGACTCAGGCTGGCAGTGTCTGAACTGACTTCACGTGTGGCAAGTTCAAAGGGCATCAGAACCTTGCACAACGTTGAAATCATTCTCCACTGCGCTTGAGACAGGTGCATTCCACCTACTATATCGTGCTCAATTGTATAGGCTTGAATGGCCTTTTGCTGCTCCTCCAACCTCTGAAGCATATAGAGGGTTGAATTCCACCTCGTTACCACTTCTTGCTTCAGATGATGGCAGGGCAGGTTCAGTAGTTTTTGGTGGTGCTCCAGTCTTCTGTACGTGGTGCCTGTACGCCGAAAGTGTCCCGCAATTCTTCTGGCCACCGACAGCATCTCTTGCACGCCCCTGTCGTTTTTTTAAAAATTCTGCACCACCAAATTCAAGGTATGTGCAAAACATTGGACGTGCTGGAATTTGCCCATATTTAATGCACACACAATATTGCTGGCGTTGTCCGATGCCACAAATCCACAGGAGAGTCCAATTGGGGTAAGCCATTCCGCGATGATCTTCCTCAGTTGCCGTAAGAGGTTTTCAGCTGTGTGCGTATTCTGGAAAGCGGTGATACAAAGCGTAGCCTGCCTAGGAAAGAGATGCGAGATGCTGCTACTGGTGCCGCCGCTGCTGTTCTTGCGGCGGGAGTCCATACATCTACCCAGTGGGCTGTCACAGTCATATAGTCCTGACCCTGCCCTGCTCCACTTGTCCACATGTCCGTGGTTAAGTGGACATTGGGTACAACTGCATTTTTTAGGACACTGGTGAGTCTTTTTCTGACGTCCGTGTACATTCTCGGTATCGCCTGCCTAGAGAAGTGGAACCTAGATGGTATTTGGTAACGGGGGCACACTGCCTCAATAAATTGTCTAGTTCCCTGTGAACTAACGGCGGATACCGGACGCACGTCTAACACCAACATAGTTGTCAAGGCCTCAGTTATCCGCTTTGCAGCAGGATGACTGCTGTGATATTTCATCTTCCTCGCAAAGGACTGTTGAACAGTCAATTGCTTACTGGAAGTAGTACAAGTGGGCTTCCGACTTCCCCTCTGGGATGACCATCGACTCCCAGCAGCAACAACAGCAGCGCCAGCAGCAGTAGGCGTTACACGCAAGGATGCATCGGAGGAATCCCAGGCAGGAGAGGACTCGTCAGAATTGCCAGTGACATGGCCTGCAGGACTATTGGCATTCCTGGGGAAGGAGGAAATTGACACTGAGGGAGTTGGTGGGGTGGTTTGCGTGAGCTTGGTTACAAGAGGAAGGGATTTACTGGTCAGTGGACTGCTTCCGCTGTCACCCAAAGTTTTTGAACTTGTCACTGACTTATTATGAATGCGCTGCAGGTGACGTATAAGGGAGGATGTTCCGAGGTGGTTAACGTCCTTACCCCTACTTATTACAGCTTGACAAAGGGAACACACGGCTTGACACCTGTTGTCCGCATTTCTGGTGAAATACCTCCACACCGAAGAGCTGATTTTTTTGGTATTTTCACCTGGCATGTCAACGGCCATATTCCTCCCACGGACAACAGGTGTCTCCCTGGGTGCCTGACTTAAACAAACCACCTCACCATCAGAATCCTCCTGGTCAATTTCCTCCCCAGCGCCAGCAACACCCATATCCTCCTCATCCTGGTGTACTTCAACACTGACATCTTCAATCTGACTATCAGGAACTGGACTGCGGGTGCTCCTTCCAGCACTTGCAGGGGGCGTGCAAATGGTGGAAGGCGCATGCTCTTCACGTCCAGTGTTGGGAAGGTCAGGCATCGCAACCGACACAATTGGACTCTCCTTGTGGATTTGGGATTTCGAAGAATGCACAGTTCTTTGCTGTGCTGCTTTTGCCAGCTTGAGTCTTTTCATTTTTCTAGCGAGAGGCTGAGTGCTTCCATCCTCATGTGAAGCTGAACCACTAGCCATGAACATAGGCCAGGGCCTCAGCCGTTCCTTGCCACTCCGTGTCGTAAATGGCATATTGGCAAGTTTACGCTTCTCCTCCGACAATTTTATTTTAGGTTTTGGAGTCCTTTTTTTTCTGATATTTGGTGTTTTGGATTTGACATGCTCTGTACTATGACATTGGGCATCGGCCTTGGCAGACGACGTTGCTGGCATTTCATCGTCTCGGCCATGACTAGTGGCAGCAGCTTCAGCACGAGGTGGAAGTGGATCTTGATCTTTCCCTAATTTTGGAACCTCAACATTTTTGTTCTCCATATTTTAATAGGCACAACTAAAAGGCACCTCAGGTAAACAATGGAGATGGATACTAGTATACAATTATGGACTGCCTGCCGAGTGCAGACACAGAGGTAGCCACAGCCGTGAACTACCGTACTGTACTGTGTCTGCTGCTAATATAGACTGGTTGATAAAGAGATGTCTATGTAACTATGTATGTATAAAGAAGAAAGAAAAAAAAACCACGGTTAGGTGGTATACAATTATGGACGGACTGCCTGCCGAGTGCAGACACAGAGGTAGCCACAGCCGTGAACTACCGTACTGTACTGTGTCTGCTGCTAATAATATAGACTGGTTGATAAAGAGATGTCGTAGTAGTATGTATGTATAAAGAAGAAAGAAAAAAAAAACACGGTTAGGTGGTATACAATTATGGACGGACTGCCTGCCGAGTGCAGACACAGAGGTAGCCACAGCCGTGAACTACCGTACTGTACTGTGTCTGCTGCTAATATAGACTGGTTGATAAAGAGATGTCTATGTAACTATGTATGTATAAAGAAGAAAGAAAAAAAAACCACGGTTAGGTGGTATACAATTATGGACGGACTGCCTGCCGAGTGCAGACACAGAGGTAGCCACAGCCGTGAACTACCGTACTGTACTGTGTCTGCTGCTAATATAGACTGGTTGATAAAGAGATGTCTATGTAACTATGTATGTATAAAGAAGAAAGAAAAAAAAACCACGGTTAGGTGGTATACAATTATGGACGGACTGCCTGCCGAGTGCAGACACAGAGGTAGCCACAGCCGTGAACTACCGTACTGTACTGTGTCTGCTGCTAATATAGACTGGTTGATAAAGAGATGTCGTAGTAGTATGTATGTATAAAGAAGAAAAAAAAACCACGGTTAGGTGGTATACAATTATGGACGGACTGCCTGCCGAGTGCAGACACAGAGGTAGCCACAGCCGTGAACTACCGTACTGTGTCTGCTGCGACTGGATGATAAATGATATAAAAAATATATATATATCACTACTGCAGCCGGACAGGTATATATTATATATTATATAATGACGGACCTGCTGGACACTGTCTGTCAGCAGAATGAGTTTTATTTTTATAGAATAAAAAAAACAACAACACACAAGTGAAGTCACACGACGAGTGTTTAACTTTTTCAGGCAATCACAATATAAGTATACTACTAACTATACTGGTGGTCAGTGTGGTCAGGTCACTGGTCAGTCACACTGGTAGTGGCACTCCTGCAGCAAAAGTGTGCACTGTTTAATTTTAATATAATATTATGTACTCCTGGCTCCTGCTATAACCTATAACTGGCACTGCAGTGCTCCCCAGTCTCCCCCACAATTATAAGCTGTGTGAGCTGAGCAGTCAGACAGATATATAATATATATAGATGATGCAGCACACTGGGCTGAGCCTGAGCAGTGCACACAGATATGGTATGTGACTGAGTCACTGTGTGTATCGCTTTTTTCAGGCAGAGAACGGATATATTAAATAAACTGCACTGTCTGGTGGTCACTCACTATATAATATTATGTACTCCTGGCTCCTGCTATAACCTATAACTGGCACTGCAGTGCTCCCCAGTCTCCCCCACAATTATAAGCTGTGTGAGCTGAGCAGTCAGACAGATATATAATATATATAGATGATGCAGCACACTGGGCTGAGCCTGAGCAGTGCACACAGATATGGTATGTGACTGAGTCACTGTGTGTATCACTTTTTTCAGGCAGAGAACGGATATATTAAATAAACTGCACTGTCTGGTGGTCACTCACTATATAATATTATGTACTCCTGGCTCCTGCTATAACCTATAACTGGCACTGCAGTGCTCCCCAGTCTCCCCCACAATTATAAGCTGTGTGAGCTGAGCAGTCAGACAGATATATAATATATATAGATGATGCAGCACACTGGGCTGAGCCTGAGCAGTGCACACAGATATGGTATGTGACTGAGTCACTGTGTGTATCGCTTTTTTCAGGCAGAGAACGGATATATTAAATAAACTGCACTGTCTGGTGGTCACTCACTAGTAAACTCTCTGCACTCTCTACACTTCTACAGTACTCCTCCTACTCCTAAGCTCCAGTAAATCTCTCTCTCTTATAATCTAAATGGAGAGGACGCCAGCCACGTCCTCTCCCTATCAATCTCAATGCACGTGTGAAAATGGCGGCGACGCGCGGCTCCTTATATAGAATCCGAGTCTCGCGATAGAATCCGTGCCTCGCGAGAATCCGACAGCGTCATGATGACGTTCGGGCGCGCTCGGGTTAACCGAGCAAGGCGGGAAGATCCGAGTCGCTCGGATCCGTGTAAAAAAAGCTGAAGTTCGGGCGGGTTCGGATTCCGAGGAACCGAACCCGCTCATCTCTAATGATTGTGCATTTAAGTTGTCAGCACACATCTGCTTTGGTTCAAATGCACGGCATATCTTCCTTCAGTCAGCCAACAAAACAGCAATGGAAAAGATTAACATACTGTTGGTAAAGCAGTTGCATCAAATTGATTTTCTGCAATATAGCATGATAATCCATACTTACAGCTCTGGATAGTACCAGCACATTTCTTGCTGGACTTGGTAATGCAAAGAACACAGTAAACAGCTTCACTTTTTTTCAAAAATAAATAATTGACTATTAAAAACCTAACAGTCTTAAATAAGGACATCAGTAAGCACCACTGGCATAATGGATAAGGCACTGTTCTCCTAAGCCAGTGGTTGTGGGTTTAAGTCCCGTCTGAGTTGGAAGTCATTACAGCAAGTGTCTCATCACTAGAGTTAATATTTTATCCTTGCTTCAACTGTAAAACAGTCTTGCAGTGTTTAGCTTGTAAAAAATGACCACAGAAGCTTAAATATGACATTAATTAGGATAACATTGTTGTTGTTGTTTTTTAAACCTTTTCTATCACAGTGGACAGCTTATTCAAGTGCCATCTGGCATGCATGTGCCTTTGTTGCTCATCATTCATCACCAAAAATGATTTTCTTTTTCAATTCTTATGACTGTACTGATTGTATTGAATAAAATCCACATCTAGCATAACCAATTAATGCTGCAAAGTGCTCCAGTGGCGCAATTGGTCAGCGCGCGGTACTTATAAGACAGTATCTGTTGAGCAATGCCGAGGTTGTGAGTTCAAGCCTCACTTGGAGCAGCTTTGTCTAATGTTTTTTTTTCCTTTTTTTATGTCATTAGTCATTGATTATAAACTGCTACCTTAATATTTAATATGATATTACAAAGGATGGAAGAAAGAAAGAAAAAACACAAACATGATTGTGCATTTAAGTTGTCAGCACACATCTGCTTTGGTTCAAATGCACTGCATATCTTCCTTCAGTCAGCCAACAAAACAGCAATGGAAAAGATTAACATACTGTTGGTAAAGCAGTTGCATCAAATTGATTTTCTGCCATATAGCATGATAATCCATACTGACAGCTCTGGATAGTACCAGCACATTTCTTGCTGGACTTGGTAATGCAAAGAACACAGTCAACAGCTTCACTTTTTCCTCAAAAATAAATAATTGACTATTAAAAACCTAACAGTCTTAAATAAGAACATCAGTAAGCACCACTGGCATAATGGATAAGTCACTGCCCTCCTAAGACAGGGGGTCCAAGTTCCATATGGGGTGGAAGTCATTACAGCAAGTGTCTCATCACTAGAATTGATATTTTATCCTTGCTTCGACTGTAAAACAGTCTTGCAGTGTTTAGCTTGCAAAAAATGACCACAGAAGCTAAAAAATGACATTTATTATGATAACATTGTTGTTGTTTTTTTTTAAACATTTTCTATCACCGTGGACATCTTATTTAAGTACCATCTGGCATGCATGTTCCTTTGTTGCTCATCATTCATCACCAAAAATGATTTTCTTTTTCAATTCTTATGACTGTACTGATTGCATTGAATAAAATCCACATCTAGCATAACCAATCAATGTTGCAAAGTGCTCCAGTGGCGCAGTTGGTCAGCACGCGGTACTTATAAGACAGTATCTGTTGAGCAATGTCAAGGTTGTGAGTTCAAGCCTCACCTGGAGCATCTTTGTATACTGTTTTTTTTCCTTTTCTTATGTCATTAGTCATTGATTATAAACTTGTAGCCTTAATATTTAATATGATATTACAAAGGATGGAAGAAAGAAAGAAAACACACAAACATGATTGTGCATTTAAGTTGTCAGCACACATCTGCTTTGATTCAAATGCACTGCATATCTTCCTTCAGTCAGCCAACAAAACAGCAATGGAAAAGAATAACATACTGTTGGTAAAGCAGTTGCATCAAATTGATTTTCTGCAATATAGCATGATAATCCATACTGACAGCTCTGGATAGTACCAGCACATTTCTTGCTGGACTTGGTAATGCAAAGAACACAGTAAACAGCTTAAATTTTTTTTCAAAAATAAATAGTTGACTATTAAAACACTATCAGTCTTAAATAAGGACATCAGTAAGCACCACTGGCATAATGAATAAGGCACTGTTCTCCTAAGCCAGTGGTTGTGGGTTTAAGTCCCGTCTGAGTTGGAAGTCATTACAGAAAGTGTCTCATCACTAGAGTTTATATTTTATCCTTGCTTCAACTGTAAAACAGTCCTGCAGTGTTTAGCTTGTAAAAAATGACCACAGAAGCTAAAATATGACATTAATTATGATAACATTGTTGTTGTTGTTTTTTAAACCTTTTCTATCACAGTGGACAGCTTATTCAAGTGCCATCTGGCATGGATGTTCCTTTGTTGCTCATCATTCATCACCAAAAATTATTTTCTTTTTCAATTCTTATGACTGTACTGATTGTATTGAATAAAATCCACATCTAGCATAACCAATTAACGCTGCAAAGTGCTCCAGTGGCGCAATTGGTCAGCGCGCGGTACTTATAATACAGTATCTGTTGAGCAATGCCGAGGTTGTGAGTTCAAGCCTCACCTTGAGCAGCTTTGTATAATGTTTTTTTTTTCCTTTTCTTATGTCATTAGTCATTGATTATAAACTGCTACCTTAATATTTAATATGATATTACAAAGGATGGAAGAAAGAAAGAAAAAACACAAACATGATTGTGCATTTAAGTTGTCAGCACACATCTGCTTTGGTTCAAATGCACTGCATATCTTCCTTCAGTCAGCCAACAAAACAGCAATGGAAAAGATTAACATACTGTTGGTAAAGCAGTTGCATCAAATTGATTTTCTGCAATATAGCATGATAATCCATACTGACAGCTCTGGATAGCACCAGCACATTTCTTGCTGGACTTGGTAATGCAAAGAACACAGTAAACAGCTTCACATTTTTTCAAAAATAAATAATTGACTATTAAAAACCTATCAGTCTTAAATAAGAACATCAGTAAGCACCACTGGCATAATGGATAAGTCACTGCCCTCCTAAGACAGGGGGTCCAAGTTCCATATGGGGTGGAAGTCATTACAGCAAGTGTCTCATCACTAGAATTGATATTTTATCCTTGCTTCAACTGTAAAACAGTCTTGCAGTGTTTAGCTTGCAAAAAATGACCACAGAAGCTATAAAATGACATTTATTATGATAACGTTGTTGTTGTTTTTTTTAAACATTTTCTATCACCGTGGACATCTTATTTAAGTACCATCTGGCATGCATGTTCCTTTGTTGCTCATCATTCATCACCAAAAATGATTTTCTTTTTCAATTCTTATGACTGTACTGATTGCATTGAATAAAATCCACATCTAGCATAACCAATCAATGTTGCAAAGTGCTCCAGTGGTGCAGTAGGTCAGCACGCGGTACTTATAAGACAGTATCTGTTGAGCAATGCCAAGGTTGTGAGTTCAAGCCTCACCTGGAGCATCTTTGTACACTGTTTTTTTTCCTTTTCTAATGTCATTAGTCATTGATTATAAACTTGTAGCCTTAATATTTAATATGATATTACAAAGGATGGAAGAAAGAAAGAAAACACACAAACATGATTGTGCATTTAAGTTGTCAGCACACATCTGCTTTGATTCAAATGCACTGCATATCTTCCTTCAGTCAGCCAACAAAACAGCAATGGAAAAGAATAACATACTGTTGGTAAAGCAGTTGCATCAAATTGATTTTCTGCAATATAGCATGATAATCCATACTGACAGCTCTGGATAGTACCAGCACATTTCTTGCTGGACTTGGTAATGCAAAGAACACAGTAAACAGCTTAAATTTTTTTTCAAAAATAAATAATTGACTATTAAAACCCTATCAGTCTTAAATAAGGACATCAGTAAGCACCACTGGCATAATGAATAAGGCACTGTTCTCCTAAGCCAGTGGTTGTGGGTTTAAGTCCCGTCTGAGTTGGAAGTCATTACAGAAAGTGTCTCATCACTAGAGTTTATATTTTATCCTTGCTTCAACTGTAAAACAGTCCTGCAGTGTTTAGCTTGTAAAAAATGACCACAGAAGCTAAAATATGACATTAATTATGATAACATTGTTGTTGTTGTTTTTTAAACCTTTTCTATCACAGTGGACAGCTTATTCAAGTGCCATCTGGCATGGATGTTCCTTTGTTGCTCATCATTCATCACCAAAAATTATTTTCTTTTTCAATTCTTATGACTGTACTGATTGTATTGAATAAAATCCACATCTAGCATAACCAATTAACGCTGCAAAGTGCTCCAGTGGCGCAATTGGTCAGCGCGCGGTACTTATAAGACAGTATTTGTTGAGCAATGCCGAGGTTGTGAGTTCAAGCCTCACCTGGAGCATCTTTGTATTCTGTTTTTTTTCCTTTTCTTATGTCATTAGTCATTGATTATAAACTGCTACCTTAATATTTAATATGATATTACAAAGGATGGAAGAAAGAAAGAAAAAACACAAACATGATTGTGCATTTAAGTTGTCAGCACACATCTGCTTTGGTTCAAATGCACTGCATATCTTCCTTCAGTCAGCCAACAAAACAGCAATGGAAAAGATTAACATACTGTTGGTAAAGCAGTTGCATCAAATTGATTTTCTGCAATATAGCATGATAATCCATACTGACAGCTCTGGATAGTACCAGCACATTTCTTGCTGGACTTGGTAATGCAAAGAACACAGTAAACAGCTTCACTTTTTTTTAAAAATAAATAATTGACTATTAAAAACCTAACAGTCTTAAATAAGGACATCAGTGAGCACCACTGGAATAATGGATAAGGCACTGTTCTCCTAAGCCAGTGGTTGTGGGTTTAAGTCCCGTCTGAGTTGGAAGTCATTACAGCAAGTGTCTCATCAGTAGAGTTGATATTTTATCCTTGCTTCAACTGTAAAACAGTCTTGCAGTGTTTAGCTTGTAAAAAGTGACCACAGAAGCTAAAATATGACATTAATTATGATAACATTGTTGCTGTTGTTTTTTAAACCTTTTCTATCACCGTGGACAGCTTATTCAAGTGCCATCTGGCATGCATGTTCCTTTGTTGCTCATCATTCATCACCAAAAATTATTTTCTTTTTCAATTCTTATGACTGTACTGATTGTATTGAATAAAATCCACATCTAGCATAACCAATTAACGCTGCAAAGTGCTCCAGTGGCGCAATTGGTCAGCGCGCGGTACTTATAATAAAGTATCTGTTGAGCAATGCCGAGGTTGTGAGTTCAAGCCTCACCTTGAGCAGCTTTGTATAATGTTTTTTTTTTCCTTTTTTTATGTCATTAGTCATTGATTATAAACTGCTACCTTAATATTTAATATGCTATTACAAAGGATGGAAGAAAGAAAGAAAACACACATACATGATTGTGCATTTAAGTTGTCAGCACACATCTGCTTTGGTTCAAATGCACTGCATATCTTCCTTCAGTCAGCCAACAAAACAGCAATGGAAAAGATTAACATACTGCTGGTAAAGCAGTTGCATCAAATTGATTTTCTGCAATATAGCATGATAATCCATACTGACAGCTCTGCATAGTACCAGCACATTTCTTGCTGGACTTGGTAATGCAAAGAACACAGTAAACAGCTTCACTTTTTTTCAAAAATAAATAATTGACTATTAAAAACCTATCAGTCTTAAATAAGGACATCAGTAAGCACCACTGGCATAATGGATAAGGCACTGTTCTCCTAAGCCAGTGGTTGTGGGTTTAAGTCCCGTCTGAGTTGGAAGTCATTACAGCAAGTGTCTCATCACTAGAGTTGATATTTTATCCTTGCTTCAACTGTAAAACAGTCTTGCAGTGTTTAGCTTGTAAAAAATGACCACAGAAGCTAAAATATGACATTTATTATGATAACATTGTTGTTGTTGTTGTTTTTTAAACCTTTTCTATCACCGTGGACAGCTTATTCAAGTGCCATCTGGCATGCATGTCCCTTTGTTGCTCATCATTCATCACCATAAATGATTTTCTTTTTCAATTCTTATGAATGTACTGATTGTATTGAATAAAATCCACATCTAGCATAACCAATTAATGCTGCAAAGTGCTCCAGTGGCGCAATTGGTCAGCGCGCGAAACTTATAAGACAGTATCTGTTGAGCAATGCCAAGGTTGTGAGGTCAAGCCTCACCTGGAGCATCTTTGTATAATGTTTTTTTTTCCTTTTCTTATGTCATTAGTCATTGATTATAAACTGCTACCTTAATATTTAATATGATATTACAAAGGATGGAAGAAAGAAAGAAAAAACACAAACATGATTGTGCATTTAAGTTGTCAGCACACATCTGCTTTGGTTCAAATGCACTGCATATCTTCCTTCAGTCAGCCAACAAAACAGCAATGGAAAAGATTAACATACTGTTGGTAAAGCAGTTGCATCAAATTGATTTTCTCCAATATAGCATGATAATCCATACTGACAGCTCTGGATAGCACCAGCACATTTCTTGCTGGACTTGGTAATGCAAAGAACACAGTAAACAGCTTCACATTTTTTCAAAAATAAATAATTGACTATTAAAAACCTATCAGTCTTAAATAAGAACATCAGTAAGCACCACTGGCATAATGGATAAGTCACTGCCCTCCTAAGACAGGGGGTCCAAGTTCCATATGGGGTGGAAGTCATTACAGCAAGTGTCTCATCACTAGAATTGATATTTTATCCTTGCTTCAACTGTAAAACAGTCTTGCAGTGTTTAGCTTGCAAAAAATGACCACAGAAGCTAAAAAATGACATTTATTATGATAACATTGTTGTTGTTTTTTTTAAACATTTTCTATCACCGTGGACATCTTATTTAAGTACCATCTGGCATGCATGTTCCTTTGTTGCTCATCATTCATCACCAAAAATGATTTTCTTTTTCAATTCTTATGACTGTACTGATTGCATTGAATAAAATCCACATCTAGCATAACCAATCAATGTTGCAAAGTGCTCCAGTGGTGCAGTAGGTCAGCACGCGGTACTTATAAGACAGTATCTGTTGAGCAATGCCAAGGTTGTGAGTTCAAGCCTCACCTGGAGCATCTTTGTACACTGTTTTTTTTCCTTTTCTAATGTCATTAGTCATTGATTATAAACTTGTAGCCTTAATATTTAATATGATATTACAAAGGATGGAAGAAAGAAAGAAAACACACAAACATGATTGTGCATTTAAGTTGTCAGCACACATCTGCTTTGATTCAAATGCACTGCATATCTTCCTTCAGTCAGCCAACAAAACAGCAATGGAAAAGAATAACATACTGTTGGTAAAGCAGTTGCATCAAATTGATTTTCTGCAATATAGCATGATAATCCATACTGACAGCTCTGGATAGTACCAGCACATTTCTTGCTGGACTTGGTAATGCAAAGAACACAGTAAACAGCTTAAATTTTTTTTCAAAAATAAATAATTGACTATTAAAACCCTATCAGTCTTAAATAAGGACATCAGTAAGCACCACTGGCATAATGAATAAGGCACTGTTCTCCTAAGCCAGTGGTTGTGGGTTTAAGTCCCGTCTGAGTTGGAAGTCATTACAGCAAGTGTCTCATCAGTGGAGTTGATATTTTATCCTTGCTTCAACTGTAAAACAGTCTTGCAGTGTTTAGCTTGTAAAAAATGACCACAGAAGCTAAAATATGACATTTATTATGATAACATTGTTGTTGTTGTTTTTTAAACCTTTTCTATCACCGTGGACAGCTTATTCAAGTGCCATCTGGCATGCATGTTCCTTTGTTGCTCATCATTCATCACCAAAAATGATTTTCTTTTTCAATTCTTATGAATGTACTGATTGTATTGAATAAAATCCACATCTAGCATAACCAATTAATGCTGCAAAGTGCTCCAGTGGAGCAATTGGTCAGCGCGCGAAACTTATAATACAGTATCTGTTGAGCAATGCCAAGCTTGTGAGGTCAAGCCTCACCTGGAGCATCTTTGTATACTATTTTTTTTTCCTTTTCTTATGTCATTAGTCATTGATTATAAACTGCTACCTTAATATTTAATATGATATTACAAAGGATGGAAGAAAGAAAGAAAAAACACAAACATGATTGTGCATTTAAGTTGTCAGCACACATCTGCTTTGGTTCAAATGCACTGCATATCTTCCTTCAGTCAGCCAACAAAACAGCAATGGAAAAGATTAACATACTGTTGGTAAAGCAGTTGCATCAAATTGATTTTCTGCAATATAGCATGATAATCCATACTGACAGCTCTGGATAGTACCAGCACATTTCTTGCTGGACTTGGTAATGCAAAGAACACAGTAAACAGCTTCACTTTTTTCAAAAATAAATAATTGACTATTAAAAACCTATCAGTCTTAAATAAGGACATCAGTAAGCACCACAGGCATAATGGATAAGGCACTGTACTCCTAAGCCAGTGGTTGTGGGTTTAAGTCCCGTCTAAGTTGGAAGTCATTACAGCAAGTGTCTCATCACTAGAGTTGATATTTTATCCTTGCTTCAACTGTAAAACAGTCTTGCAGTGTTTAGCTTGTAAAAAATGACCACAGAAGCTAAAATATGACATTAATTATGATAACATTGTTGTTGTTGTTGTTTTTTAAACCTTTTCTATCACTGTGGACAGCTTATTCAAGTGCCATCTGGCATGCATGTTCCTTTGTTGCTCATCATTCATCACCAAAAATGATTTTCTTTTTCAATTCTTATGAATGTACTGATTGTATTGAATAAAATCCACATCTAGCATAACCAATTAATGCTGCAAAGTGCTCCAGTGGCGCAATTGGTCAGCGCGTGGTACTTATAAGACAGTATTTGTTGAGCAATGCCGAGGTTGTGAGTTCAAGCCTCACCTGGAGCATCTTTGTATTCTGTTTTTTTTCCTTTTCTTATGTCATTAGTCATTGATTATAAACTGCTACCTTAATATTTAATATGATATTACAAAGGATGGAAGAAAGAAAGAAAAAACACAAACATGATTGTGCATTTAAGTTGTCAGCACACATCTGCTTTGGTTCAAATGCACTGCATATCTTCCTTCAGTCAGCCAACAAAACAGCAATGGAAAAGATTAACATACTGTTGGTAAAGCAGTTGCATCAAATTGATTTTCTGCAATATAGCATGATAATCCATACTGACAGCTCTGGATAGTACCAGCACATTTCTTGCTGGACTTGGTAATGCAAAGAACACAGTAAACAGCTTCACTTTTTTTTAAAAATAAATAATTGACTATTAAAAACCTAACAGTCTTAAATAAGGACATCAGTGAGCACCACTGGAATAATGGATAAGGCACTGTTCTCCTAAGCCAGTGGTTGTGGGTTTAAGTCCCGTCTGAGTTGGAAGTCATTACAGCAAGTGTCTCATCAGTAGAGTTGATATTTTATCCTTGCTTCAACTGTAAAACAGTCTTGCAGTGTTTAGCTTGTAAAAAGTGACCACAGAAGCTAAAATATGACATTAATTATGATAACATTGTTGCTGTTGTTTTTTAAACCTTTTCTATCACCGTGGACAGCTTATTCAAGTGCCATCTGGCATGCATGTTCCTTTGTTGCTCATCATTCATCACCAAAAATGATTTTCTTTTTCAATTCTTATGACTGTACTGATTGTATTGAATAAAATCCACATCTAGCATAACTAATTAATGCTGCAAAGTGCTCCAGTGGCGCAATTGGTCAGCGCGCGGTACTTATAAGACAGTATCTGTTGAGCAATGCCGATGTTGTGAGTTCAAGCCTCACTTGGAACAGCTTTGTATAATGTTTTTTTTTCCTTTTTTTATGTCATTAGTCATTGATTATAAACTGCTACCTTAATATTTAATATGATATTACAAAGGATGGAAGAAAGAAAAAACACAAACATGATTGTGCATTTAAGTTGTCAGCACACATCTGCTTTGGTTCAAATGCACTGCATATCTTCCTTCAGTCAGCCAACAAAACAGCAATGGAAAAGATTAACATACTGTTGGTAAAGCAGTTGCATCAAATTGATTTTCTGCAATATAGCATGATAATCCATACTGACAGCTCTGGATAGTACCAGCACATTTCTTGCTGGACTTGGTAATGCAAAGAACACAGTAAACAGCTTCACTTTTTTTCAAAAATAAATAATTGACTATTAAAAACCTATCAGTCTTAAATAATGACATCAGTAAGCACCACTGGCATAATGGATAAGGCACTGTTCTCCTAAGCCAGTGGTTGTGGGTTTAAGTCCCGTCTGAGTTGGAAGTCATTACAGCAAGTGTCTCATCACTAGAGTTGATATTTTATCTTTGCTTTAACTGTAAAACAGTCTTGCAGTGTTTAGCTTGTAAAAAATGACCACATAAGCTAAAATATGACATTTATTATGATAACATTGTTGTTGTTGTTGTTTTTTAAACCTTTTCTATCACCGTGGACAGCTTATTCAAGTGCCATCTGGCATGCATGTTCCTTTGTTGCTCATCATTCATCACTGAAAATGATTTTCTTTTTCAATTCTTATGAATGTACTGATTGTATTGAATAAAATCCACATCTAGCATAACCAATTAATGCAGCAAAATGCTCCAGTGGCACAATTGGTAAGCGCACGAAACTTATAAGACAGTATCTGTTGAGCAATGCCGAGGTTGTGAGTTCAAGCCTCACTTGGAGCATCTTTGTGTACTGTTTTTTTTTTCCTTTTCTTATGTCATTAGTCATTGATTATAAACTGCTACCTTAATATTTAATATGATATTACAAAGGATGGAAGAAAGAAAGAAAAAACAAAAACATGATTGTGCATTTAAGTTGTCAGCACACATCTGCTTTGGTTCAAATGCACTGCATATCTTCCTTCAGTCAGCCAACAAAACAGCAATGGAAAAGATTAACATACTGTTGGTAAAGCAGTTGCATCAAATAGATTTTCTGCAATATAGCATGATAATCCATACTGACAGCTCTGGATAGTACCAGCACATTTCTTGCTGGACTTGGTAATGCAAAGAACACAGTAAACAGCTTCACTTTTTTTCAAAAATAAATAATTGACTATTAAAAACCTATCAGTCTTAAATAAGGACATCAGTAAGCACCACTGGCATAATGGATAAGGCACTGTTCTCCTAAGCCAGTGGTTGTGGGTTTAAGTCCCGTCTGAGTTGGAAGTCATTACAGCAAGTGTCTCATCACTAGAGTTGATATTTTATCCTTGCTTCAACTGTAAAACAGTCTTGCAGTGTTTAGCTTGTAAAAAATGACCACAGAAGCTAAAATATGACATTTATTATGATAACATTGTTGTTGTTGTTGTTGTTTTTAAAACCTTTTCTATCACCGTGGACAGCTTATTCAAGTGCCATCTGGCATGCATGTTCCTTTGTTGCTCATCAGTCATCACCAAAAATGATTTTCTTTTTCAATTCTTATGAATGTACTGATTGTATTGAATAAAATCCACATCTAGCATAACCAATTAATGCTGCAAAGTGCTCCAGTGGCGCAATTGGTCAGCGCGTGAAACTTATAATACAGTATCTGTTGAGCAATGCCAAGGTTGTGAGGTCAAGCCTCACCTTGAGTATCTTTGTACACTATTTTTTTTTTCCTTTTCTTATGTCATTAGTCATTGATTATAAACTGCTACCTTAATATTTAATATGATATTACAAAGGATGGAATAAAGAAAAAACACAAACATGATTGTGCATTTAAGTTGTCAGCACACATCTGCTTTGGTTCAAATGCAGTGCATATCTTCCTTCAATCAGCCAACAAAACAGCAATGGAAAAGATTAACATACTGTTGGCAAAGCAGTTGCATCAAATTGATTTTCTGCAATATAGCATGATAATCCATACTGACAGCTCTGGATAGTACCAGCACATTTCTTGCTGGACTTGGTAATGCAAAGAACACAGTAAACAGCTTCACTTTTTTTCAAAAATAAATAATTGACTATTAAAAACCTATCAGTCTTAAATAAGGACATCAGTAAGCACCACTGGCATAATGGATAAGGCACTGTTCTCCTAAGCCAGTGGTTGTGGGTTTAAGTCCCGTCTGAGTTGGAAGTCATTACAGCAAGTGTCTCATCACTAGAGTTGATATTTTATCCTTGCTTCAACTGTAAAACAGTCTTGCAGTGTTTAGCTTGTAAAAAATGACCACAGAAGCTAAAATATGACATTTATTATGATAACATTGTTGTTGTTGTTTTTTAAACCTTTTCTATCACCGTGGACAGCTTATTCAAGTGCCATCTGGCATGCATGTTCCTTTGTTGCTCATCATTCATCACCAAAAATGATTTTCTTTTTCAATTCTTATGAATGTACTGATTGTATTGAATAAAATCCACATCTAGCATAACCAATTAATGCTGCAAAGTGCTCCAGTGGCGCAATTGGTCAGCACGCAAAACTTATAAGACAGTATCTGTTGAGCAATGCCAAGGTTGTGAGGTCAAGCCTCACCTGGAGCATCTTTGTATACTATTTTTTTTTTCCTTTTCTTATGTCATTAGTCATTGATTATAAACTGCTACCTTAATATTTAATATGATATTACAAAGGATGGAAGAAAGAAAGAAAAAACACAAACATGATTGTGCATTTAAGTTGTCAGCACACATCTGCTTTGGTTCAAATGCACTGCATATCTTCCTTCAGTCAGCCAACAAAACAGCAATTTAAAAGATTAACATACTGTTGGTAAAGCAGTTGCATCAAATTGATTTTCTGCAATATAGCATGATAATCCATACTGACAGCTCTGGATAGTACCAGCACATTTCTTGCTGGACTTGGTAATGCAAAGAACACAGTAAACAGCTTCACTTTTTTTCAAAAATAAATAATTGACTATTAAAAACCTAACAGTCTTAAATAGGGACATCAGTGAGCACCACTGGCATAATGGATAAGGCACTGTTCTCCTAAGCCAGTGGTTGTGGGTTTAAGTCCCGTCTGAGTTGGAAGTCATTACAGCAAGTGTCTCATCAGTAGAGTTGATATTTTATCCTTGCTTCAACTGTAAAACAGTCTTGCAGTGTTTAGCTTGTAAAAAGTGACCACAGAAGCTAAAATATGACATTAATTATGATAACATTGTTGTTGTTGTTTTTTAAACCTTTTCTATCACCGTGGACAGCTTATTCAAGTGCCATCTGGCATGCATGTTCCTTTGTTGCTCATCATTCATCACCAAAAATGATTTTCTTTTTCAATTCTTATGACTGTACTGATTGTATTGAATAAAATCCACATCTAGCATAACCAATTAATGCTGCAAAGAGCTCCAGTGGCGCAATTGGTCAGCGCGCGGTGTTTATAAGACAGAATCTGTTGAGCAATGCAGAGGTTGTGAGTTCAAGCCTCACCTGGAGCATCTTTGTATACTGTTTTTTTTTCCTTTTCTTATGTCATTAGTCATTGATTATAAACTGCTTCCTTAATATTTAATATGATATTACAAAGGATGGAATAAAGAAAGAAAAAACACAAACATGATTGTGCATTTAAGTTGTCAGCACACATCTGCTTTGGTTCAAATGCACTGCATATCTTCCTTCAGTCAGCCAACAAAACAGCAATTTAAAAGATTAACATACTGTTGGTAAAGCAGTTGCATCAAATTGATTTTCTGCAATATAGCATGATAATCCATACTGACAGCTCTGGATAGTACCAGCACATTTCTTGCTGGACTTGGTAATGCAAAGAACACAGTAAACAGCTTCACTTTTTCCTCAAAAATAAATAATTGACTATTAAAAACCTATCAGTCTTAAATAAGGACATCAGTAAGCACCACTGGCATAATGGATAAGGCACTGTTCTCCTAAGCCAGTGCTTGTGGGTTTAAGTCCCGTCTGAGTTGGAAGTCATTACAGCAAGTGTCTCATCACTAGAGTTGATATTTTATCCTTGCTTCAACTGTAAAACAGTCTTGCAGTGTTTAGCTTGCAAAAAATGACCACAGAAGCTAAAATATGACATTAATTATGATAACATTGTTGTTGTTGTTTTTTAAACCTTTTCTATCACCGTGGACAGCTTATTCAAGTGCCATCTGGCATGCATGTTCCTTTGTTGCTCATCATTCATCACCAAAAATTATTTTCTTTTTCAATTCTTATGACTGTACTGATTGTATTGAATAAAATCCACATCTAGCAAAACCAACTAATGCTGCAAAGTGCTCCAGTGGTGCAATTGGTCAGCGCGCGGTACTTATAAGACAGTATATGTTGAGCAATGCCGAGGTTGTGAGTTCAAGCCTCACCTGGAGCATCTTTGTATACTGTTTTTTTTTTTCCTTGTCTTATGTCATTAGTCATTGATTATAAACTGCTTCCTTAATATTTAATATGATATTACAAAGGATGGAAGAAAGAAAGAAATAACACAAACATGATTGTGCATTTAAGTTGTCAGCACACATCTGCTTTGGTTCAAATGCACTGCATATCTTCCTTCAGTCAGCCAACAAAACAGCAATTTAAAAGATTAACATACTGTTGGTAAAGCAGTTGCATCAAATTGATTTTCTGCAATATAGCATGATAATCCATACTGACAGCTCTGGATAGTACCAGCACATTTCTTGCTGGACTTGGTAATGCAAAGAACACAGTAAACAGCTTCACTTTTTCCTCAAAAATAAATAATTGACTATTAAAAACCTGACAGTCTTAAATAAGAACATCAGTAAGCACCACTTGCATAATGGATAAGTCACTGCCCTCCTAAGCCAGGGGGTCCAAGTCCCCTATGGGGTGGAATTCATTACAGCAAGTATCTCATCACTAGAGTTGATATTTTATCCTTGCTTCAACTGTAAAACAGTCTTGCAGTGTTTAGCTTGCAAAAAATGACCACAGAAGCTAAAATATGACATTTATTATGATAACATTGTTGTTGTTTTTTTTAAACCTTTTCTATCACCGTGGACAGCTTATTCAAGTGCCATCTGGCATGCATGTTCCTTTGTTTCTCATCATTCATCTCCAAAAATGATTTTCTTTTTCAATTCTTATGACTGTACTGATTGTATCACATCTAGCATAACAAATCAATGCTGCAAAGTGCTCCAGCGGTGCAATTGGTCCGCGCATGGTACTTATAAGATAGTATCTGTAGAGCAATGCTGAGGTTTTGAGTTCAAGCCTCGCCTGGACCATGTTTGTCTACTGTTTTTTTTTCCTTTTCTTATGTCATTAGTCATTGATTATAAACTGCTACCTTAATATTTAATATGATATTACAAAGGATGGAAGAAAGAAAGAAAAAACACAAACATGATTGTGCATTTAAGTTGTCAGCACACATCTGCTTTGGTTCAAATGCACTGCATATCTTCCTTCAGTCAGCCAGCCAACAAAACAGCAAAGGAAAAGATTAACATACTGTTGGTAAAGCAGTTGCATCAAATTGATTTTCTGCAATATAGCATGATAATCCATACTGACAGCTCTGGATAGTACCAGCACATTTCTTGCTGGACTTGGTAATGCAAAGAACACAGTAAACAGCTTCACTTTTTCCTCAAAAATAAATAATTGACTATTAAAAACCTAACAGTCTTAAATAAGAACATCAGTAAGCACCACTGGCATAATGGATAAGTCACTGCCCTCCTAAGCCAGGGGGTCCAAGTCCCATTTGGGGTGGAAGTCATTACAGCAAGTGTCTCATCACTAGAGTTAATATTTTATCCTTGCTTCAACTGTGAAACAGTCTTGCAGTGTTTAGCTTGTAAAAAATGACCACAGAAGCTAAAAAATGACATTTATTATGATAGCATTGTTGTTGTTTTTTTATAAACCTTTTCTATCACCGTGGACAGCTTATTCAAGTGCCATCTGGCATGCACGTTCGTTTGTTGCTCATCATTCATCACCAAAAATGATTTTATTTTTCAATTCTTATGACTGTACTGATTGTATTGAATAAAATCCACATTTAGCATAACCAACTGTTTCTGCTAAGTGCTCCAGTGGCGCAATTGGTCAGCGCACGGTACTTATAAGACAGTATCTGTTGAGCAATTCCGAGGTTGTGAGTTCAAGCCTCACCTGGAGCAGCTTTGTATACTGTTTTTTTTTTCCCTTTTCTTATGTCATTTGTCATTGATTATAAACTGGTAGCCTTAATATTTAATATAATATTACAAAGGATGGAAGAAAGAAAGAAAAAACACAAACATGATTGTGCATTTAAGTTGTCAGCACACATCTGCTTTGGTTCAAATGCACTGCATATCTTCCTTCAGTCAGCCAACAAAACAGCAATGGAAAAGATTAACATACTGTTGGTAAAGCAGTTGCATCAAATTGATTTTCTGCAATAAGCATGATAATCCATACTGACAGCTCTTGTTAGTACCAGCACATTTCTTGCTGGACTTGGTAATGCAAAGAACACAGTAAACAGCTTAACTTTTTGCTCAAAAATAAATAATTGACTATTAAAAACCTTACAGTCTTAAATAAGAACATCAGTAAGCACCACTGGCATAATGGATAAGTCACTGCCCTCCTAAGCCAGGGGGTCCATGTCCCATATGGGGTGGAAGTCATTACAGCAAGTGTCTCATCACTAGAGTTGATATTTTATCCTTGCTTCAACTGTAAAACAGTCTTGCAGTGTTTAGCTTGCAAAAAATGACCACAGAAGCTAAAATATGACATTTATTATGATAACATTGTTGTTGTTGTTTTTTAAACCTTTTCTATCACCGTGGACAGCTTATTCAAGTGCCATCTGGCATGCATGTTCCTTTGTTGCTCATCATTCATCACCAAAAATTGTTTTCTTTTTCAATTCTTATGACTGTACTGATTGTATTGAATAAAATCCATGTCTAGCATAACCAGTTAATGCTGCAAAGTGCTCCAGTGGTGAAATTGGGCAGCACGCGGTTCCTATAAAACAGTATCTGTTGAGCAATGCCGAGGTTGTGAGTTCAAGCCTCACCTGGAGCATCTTTGTATACTGTTTTTTTTTCCTTTTCTTATGTCATTAGTCATTGATTATAAACTGCTACCTTAATATTTAATATGATATTACAAAGGATGGAAGAAAGAAAGAAAAAACACAAACATGATTGTGCATTTAAGTTGTCAGCACACATCTGCTTTGGTTCAAATGCACTGCATATCTTCCTTCAGTCAGCCAACAAAACAGCAATGGAAAAGATTAACATACTGTTGGTAAAGCAGTTGCATCAAATTGATTTTCTGCAATATAGCATGATAATCCATACTGACAGCTCTGGTTAGTACCAGCACATTTCTTGCTGGACTTGGTAATGCAAAGAACACAGTAAACAGCTTCAATTTTTTTCAAAAATAAATAATTGACTATTAAAAACCTATCAGTCTTAAATAAAGACATCAGTAAGCACCAATGGCATAATGGATAAGGCACTGTTCTCCTAAGCAAGTGGTTGTGGGTTTAAGTCCCGTCTGAGTTGGAAGTCATTACAGCAAGTGTCTCATCACTAGAGTTGATATTTTATCCTTGCTTCAACTGTAAAACAGTCTTGCAGTGTTTAGCTTGAAAAAAATGACCACAGAAGCTAAAATATGACATTAATTATGATAGCATTGTTGTTGTTTTTTTAAACCTTTTCTATCACAGTGGACAGCTTATTCAAGTGCCATCTGACATGCATGTTCATTTGTTGCTCATAATTCATCACCAAAAATGATTTTCTTTTTCAATTCTTATGACTGTACTGATTGTATTGAATAAAATCCACATCTAGCATAACCAACTAATGCTGCAAAGTGCTAAAGTGGCGCAATTGGTCAGCGCGCGGTACTTATAAGACAGTATCTGTTGAGCAATGCCGAGGTTGTGAGTTCAAGAATCAGCTGGAGCAGCTTTGTATACTGTTTTTTTTTTCTTTTCTTATGTCATTAGTCATTGATTACCTGCTACCTTAATATTTAATGTGATATTACAAAGGATGGAAGTAAGAAAGAAAAAACACAAACATGATTGCGCATTTAAGTTGTCAGCACACATCTGCTTTGGTTCAAATGCACTGCATATCTTCCTTCAGTCAGCCAACAAAACAGCAATGGAAAAGATTAACATACTGTTGGTAAAGCAGTTGCATCAAATTGATTTTCTGCAATATAGCATGATAATCCATACTGACAGCTCTGGTTAGTACCAGCACATTTCTTGCTGGACTTGGTAATGCAAAGAACACAGTAAACAGCTTAACTTTTTTTCAAAAATAAATAATTGTCTATTAAAAACCTATCAGTCTTCAAAAAGGACATCAGTAAGCACCACTGGCATAATGGATAAGTCACTGCCCTCCTAAGCCAGGGGGTCCAATTCCCATATGGGGTGGAATTAATTACAGCAAGTGTCTCATCACTAGAGTTGATATTTTAGCCTTGCTTCAACTGTAAAACAGTCTTGCAGTGTTTAGCTTGCAAAAAATGACCACAGAAGCTAAAATATGACATTTATTATGATAACATTGTTGTTGTTTTTTTTAAACCTTATCTATCACCGTGGACAGCTTATTCAAGTACCATCTGACATGCATGTTCATTTGTTGCTCATAATTCATCACCAAAAATGATTTTCTTTTTCAATTCTTATGACTGTACTGATTGTATTGAATAAAATCCACATCTAGCATAACCAACGAATGCTGCAAAGTGCTCCAGTGGTGCAATTGGTCAGCACGCGGTACTTATAAGACAGTATCTGTTGAGCAATGCTGAGGTTGAGAGTTCAAGCCTCACCTGGAGCATCTTTGTATACTGTTTTTTTTCCTTGACATTAGTCATTGATTATAAACTGCTACCTTAATATTTAATATGATATTACAAAGGATGGAAGAAAGAAAGAAAAAACACAAACATGACTGTGCATTTAAGTTGTCAGCACACATCTGCTTTGGTTCAAATGCACTGCATATCTTCCTTCAGTCAGCCAACAAAACAGCAATGGAAAAGATTAACATACTGTTGGTAAAGCAGTTGCATCAAATTGATTTTCTGCAATATAGCATGATAATCCATACTGACAGCTCTGGATAGTACCAGCACATTTCTTGCTGGACTTGGTAATGCAAAGAACACAGTAAACAGCTTCAATTTTTTTCAAAAATAAATAATTGACTATTAAAAACCTAACTGTCCTAAATAAGAACATCAGTAAGCACCACTGGCATAATGGGTAAGGCACTGTTCTCCTAAGCCTGTGGTTGTGGGTTTAAGTCCCGTCTGAGTTGGAAGTCATTACAGCAAGTGTCTCATCACTAGAGTTGATATTTTATCCTTGCTTCAACTGTAAAACAGTCTTGCAGTGTTTAGCTTGTAAAAAATTACCACAGAAGCTAAAATATGACATTAATTATGATAACATTGTTGTTGTTGTTTTTTAAACCTTTTCTATCACCGTGGACAGCTTATTCAAGTGCCATCTGGCATGCATGTTACTTTGTTGCTCATCATTCATCACCAAAAATGATTTTCTTTTTCAATTCTTATGACTGTACTGATTGTATTGAATAAAATCCACATCTAGCATAACCAATTAATGCCGCAAAGCGCTCCAGTGGCGCAATTGGTCAGCGCGCGGTACTTATAAGACAGTATCTGTTGAGCAATGCCGAGGTTGTGAGTTCAAGCCTCACATGGAGTTTTTTTGTATACTGTTTTTTTTTCCTTTTCTTATGTCATTAGTCATTGATTATAAACTGCTACCTTAATATTTAATATGATATTACAAAGGATGGAAGAAAGAAAGAAAACACACAAACATGATTGTGCATTTAAGTTGTCAGCACACATCTGCTTTGGTTCAAATGCACTGCATATCTTCCTTCAGTCAGCCAACAAAACAGCAATGGAAAAGATTAACATACTGTTGGTAAAGCAGTTGCATCAAATTGATCTTCTGCAATATAGCATGATAATCCATACTGACAGCTCTGGTTAGTACCAGCACATTTCTTGCTGGACTTGTTAATGCAAAGAACACAGTAAACAGCTTCACTTTTTTTCAAAAATAAATAATTGACTATTAAAAACCTATCAGTCTTAAATAAGGACATCAGTAAGCACCACTGCCATAATGGATAAGGCACTGTTCTCCTAAGCCAGTGGTTGTGGGTTTAAGTCCCGTCTGAGTTGGAAGTCATTACAGCAAGTGCCTCATCACTAGAGTTGATATTTTATCCTTGCTTCAACTGTAAAACAGTCTTGCAGTGTTTAGCTTGTAAAAAATGACCACAGAAGCTAAAATATGACAAAAATAACATTGTTGTTGTTTTTTTTTAAACCTTTTCTATCACCGTGGGCAGCTTATTCAAGTGCCATCTGGCATGCATGTTCCTTTGTTGCTCATCATTCATCACCAAAAATGATTTTCTTTTTCAATTCTTATGACTGTACTGATTGTATTGAATAAAATCCACATCTAGCATAACAAATTAATGCTACAAAGTGCTCCAGTGGCGCAATTGGTCTGCGCGCGGTACTTATAAGACAGTATCTGTTGAGCAATGCCAAGGTTTTGAGTTCAAGCCTCACCTGGAGCATCTTTGTATACTGTTTTTTTTCCTTGTCATTAGTCATTGATTATAAACTGCTACCTTAATATTTAATATGATATTACAAAGGATGGAAGAAAGAAAGAAAGCACACAAACATGATTGTGCATTTAAGTTGTCAGCACACATCTGCTTTGGTTCAAATGCACTGCATATCTTCCTTCAGTCAGCCAACAAAACAGCAATGGAAAAGATTAACATACTGTTGGTAAAGCAGTTGCATCAAATTGATTTTCTGCAATATAGCATGATAATCCATACTGACAGCTATGGTTAGTACCAGCACATTTCTTGCTGGACTTGGTAATGCAAAGAACACAGTAAACAGCTTCACTTTTTTTCAAAAATAAATAATTGACTATTAAAAACCTATCAGTCTTCAATAAGGACATCAGTAAGCACCACTGGCATAATGGATAAGTCACTGCCCTCCTAAGCCAGGTGGTCCAAGTCCCATATGGGGTGGAAGTCATTACAGCAAGTGTCTCATCACTAGAGTTGATATATTAGCCTTGCTTCAACTGTAAAACAGTCTTGCAGTGTTTAGCTTGCAAAAAATGACCACAGAAGCTAAAATATGACATTTATTATGATAACATTGTTGTTGTTTTTTTAAAACCTTTTCTATCACAGTGGACAGCTTATTCAAGTACCATCTGACATGCATGTTCATTTGTTGCTCATAATTCATCACCAAAAATGATTTTCTTTTTCAATTCTTATGACTGTACTGATTGTATTGAATAAAATCCACATCTAGCATAACCAATGAATGCTGCAAAGTGCTCCAGTGGTGCAATTGGTCAGCACGCGGTACTTATTAGACAGTATCTGTTGAGCAATGCTGAGGTTGAGAGTTCAAGCCTCACCTGGAGCATCTTTGTATACTGTTTTTTTTCCTTGACATTAGTCATTGATTATAAACTGCTACCTTAATATTTAATATGATATTACAAAGGATGGAAGAAAGAAAGAAAAAACACAAACATGATTGTGCATTTAAGTTGTCAGCACACATCTGCTTTGGTTCAAATGCACTGCATATCTTCCTTCAGTCAGCCAACAAAACAGCAATGGAAAAGATTAACATACTGTTGGTAAAGCAGTTGCATCAAATTGATTTTCTGCAATATAGCATGATAATCCATACTGACAGCTCTGGATAGTACCAGCACATTTCTTGCTGGACTTGGTAATGCAAAGAACACAGTAAACAGCTTCAATTTTTTTCAAAAATAAATAATTGACTATTAAAAACCTAACTGTCCTAAATAAGAACATCAGTAAGCACCACTGGCATAATGGGTAAGGCACTGTTCTCCTAAGCCAGTGGTTGTGGGTTTAAGTCCCGTCTGAGTTGGAAGTCATTACAGCAAGTGTCTCATCACTAGAGTTGATATTTTATCCTTGCTTCAACTGTAAAACAGTCTTGCAGCGTTTAGCTTGTAA
>NW_026969701.1:0-30790 GCF_028390025.1 Pseudophryne corroboree
TGTGTCGGTACACGTGTGTCGACATGTCTGAGGAAGTGTTATGATTCCCGTACTCCAGACCAGAAGAGATCTTATGGCAGAGGTCTGAGTACTGGGAAGATATGCTGGTTGTGGGAGCAGGAGAGCCTAGTAACCCCTGGCGCCCTAACTCCGTTGTCTCGCCCGTGTTATCAGAAATCCCTTGCGAGACTATGGTTGCTTGAGCCCATGGCAGCCGCGTTCGAAGGGCGGATTATGTCTGCCCAACCCCGACCCCCGCAGGTCTTAATGGGAGACAAAGGGAAATCCGAGACAGGGTGATAACAAGGGGCCCTCTGACTAAGCAACCAGGCCAGGGGTTACAAGCTAACTAACTTTAACCAAAGGTATGTGCGGACTAGCCGCCAGGGAAAAGGACAACCAAAGAACCACTGATCCGTTACTCCTATCCAGCACCGCTGGATACCAGAGTGGATCTGTGGGAGCGGAATCCTCCGCAAAAGCTCCAGAACACAAATTAACTAAATAATAAACAGTAAGCGGACAAGCCGCAACACACGGCTGAGCCGCGACTCACGAACACCACAGGATGTTAAAGGTGCTCGGTCAGACTCCAGGAATAGATGGCAAACTTCCGAGTACAGGATCTCTGAGGACAGGAACAACCGGATTGAGCAGGACTGGAAACTCTCTGTAGCAGACACAGGCAAACAGGAAGCTATCACCGGCGTCTGTAAGAAGTCCTGAGGGTGCCTTTATTCAGGAACCCTCCAATCAAGATCCTGACAGGGTAATCAATGGAAATGCCGTGCAGCTTGCATGCTGCACGGCCAGCACAAAATCAGGTAATTTAGGACAGACCCAGCAACGGGGAACGCGGCTGAACGTGGCGTCCCCGTTGCTAAGGTCAGAGCGGCTCTGTGCGCCCGGCGTCTAGCGTTGCCAGGGAGCCGGCGGCTGAACGCGCACGGCGTCCCTGGTTGCTAGGCGCCGGGCCGCACCGACGAGCGGACCCCGGCGCCTAACAGGAAGAAGGCTATATTAGAGAGGAGCGGGAGCAAATGAATGTGGTGTCTCCGCCGACAGCTGATTGGATGGATATGTGGAATGTTTTAAATGCTAGTGTAAACTCATTGCACAAAAGATTAGACAAGGCAGAAGCTTTGGGACAGTCAGGGTTTCAACCCATGCCTGATCCTATGTTGCAGGGACTGTCAGGGTCTCATAAGCGCCCACTATCCCAGATTGTTGACACAGATACCGACACGGATTCTGACTCCAGTGTCGATTACGATGATGCAAAGTTACAGCCAAAATTGGCAAAATCCATTCGATTTATGATTATGGCAATAAATAAGAATTTACTTACCGATAATTCTATTTCTCATAGTCCGTAGTGGATGCTGGGGACTCCGTCAGGACCATGGGGTTTAGCGGCTCCGCAGGAGACAGGGCACAATAATAAAAGCTTTAGGATCAGGTGGTGTGCACTGGCTCCTCCCCCTATGACCCTCCTCCAAGCCTCAGTTAGGATACTGTGCCCGGACGAGCGTGCATAATAAGGAAGGATATTGAATCCCGGGTAAGACTCATACCAGCCACACCAATCACACCGTACAACCTGTGATCTGAACCCAGTTAACAGTATGATAACAACGAAGGAGCCTCTGAAAAGATGGCTCACAACAAGAATAACCCGATTTTTGTAACAATAACTATGTACAAGTATTGCAGACAATCTGCACTTGGGATGGGCGCCCAGCATCCACTACGGACTACGAGAAATAGAATTATCGGTAAGTAAATTCTTATTTTCTCTAACGTCCTAAGTGGATGCTGGGGACTCCGTCAGGACCATGGGGATTATACCAAAGCTCCCAAACGGGCGGGAGAGTGCGGATGACTCTGCAGCACCGAATGAGAGAACTCCAAGGTCCTCCTCAGTCAGGGTGTGCCCCTGACCAAGTAGCAGCTCGGCAAAGTTGTAAAGCCGAGACCCCTCGGGCAGCCGCCCAAGATGAGCCCACTTCCTTGTGGAATGGGCTTTTACTGATTTTGGCTGTGGCAAGCCTGCCACAGAATGTGCAAGCTGAATTGTACTACAAATCCAGCGAGTAATCGTCTGCTTAGAAGCAGGAACACCCATCTTGTTGGGTGCATACAGGCTAAACAGCGAGTCAGATTTTCTGACTCCAGTCGTCCTGGAAACATATATTTTCAGGGCCCTGACAACGTCAAGTAACTTGGAGTCCTCCAAGTCCCTAGTAGCCGCAGGTACCACAATAGGTTGGTTCATGTGAAAAACAGAAAACACCTTAAGGAGAAATTGAGGACGAGTCCTCAATTCTGCCCTGTCAGAATAAAAAAATTAAGTAAGGGCTTTTATATGATAAAGCCGCCCATTCTGACACACGCCTGGCTGAAGCCAGGGCTAATAGAATCTTCACCTTCCATGTGAAATATTTTAATTCCACAGTGGTGAGTGGATCCAACCAATGTGACTTTAGGAAACTCAAAACAACATTGAGATCCCAAGGTGCCACTGGGGGCACAAAAGGAGGCTGTATATGCAGTATCCCTTTTACAAACGTCTGAACTTCAGGCACTGAAGCCAGTTCTTTCTGGAAGAAATTCGACAGGGTCGAAATTTGAACCTTAATGGACCCTAATTTTAGGCCCATAGACAGTCCTGTTTTCAGGAAATGTAGGAAACGACCCAGTTGGAATTCCTCTGTAGGGACCTTCTTGGCCTCACACCACGCAACATATTTTCGCCCAATGCGGTGAAAATGTTTTGCGATTACATCCTTCCTGGCTTCGACCAGGGTAGGGATGACTTCATCTGGAATGCCCTTTCAGGATCCGGCGTTCAACTGCCATGACGTCAAACGCAGCCGCGGTAAGTCTTGGAACAGACAAGGCCCCTGCTGGAGCAGGTCCTCTCTTAAAGGTAGAGGCCACGGTTCTTCCGTGAGCATCTCTTGAAGTTCCGGGTACCAAGTCCTTCTTGACCCATCCGGAACCACGAGTATCGTTCTTACTCATCTCCTTCTTATGATTCTCAGTACTTTTGGTATGAGATGCATAGGAGGGAACACATACCCTGACTGGTACACCCACAGTGTTACCAGAGCGTCCACCGCTATTGCCTGAGGGTCCCTTGACCTGGCGCAATATCTGTCTAGTTTTTTGTTCAGGCGGGACGCCATCATGTCCACCTTTGGTTTTTCCCAACGGTTTACAATCATGTGGAAGACTTCCCGCTGAAGTCCCCGCTCTCCCGGGTGGAGGTTATGCCTGCTGAGGAAGTCTGCTTCCCAGTTTTCCACTCCCGGAATTAACACTGCTGAGAGTGTTATCACATGATTTTTCGCCCAGCGAAGAATCCTTGCAGTTTCTGCCATTTCCCTCCTGCTTCATGTGCCGCCCTGTCTGTTTACGTGGGCGACTGCCGTGATGTTGTCCCACTGGATCAATACCGGCTGACCTTGAAGCAGAGGTCTTGCTAAGCTTAGAGCCTTGTAAATTGCCCTTAGCTCCAGTATATTTATGTGGAGAGAAGTCTCCAGACTTGATCACACTCCCTGGAAATTTTTTCCTTGTGTGACTGCTCCCCAGCCACTCAGGCTGGCATCCGTGGTCACCAGGACCCAGTCCTGAATGTCGAATCTGCGGCCCTTTCATAGATGAGCACTCTGCAGCCACCGCAGAAGAAAACACCCTTGTCCTTGGAGACAGGGTTATCCGCTGATGCATCTGAAGATGCGATCCGGACCATTTTCCCAGCAGATTCCACTGAAAGGTTCTTGCGTGAAATCTACCGAATGGGATCGCTTTGTAAGAAACCACCATTTTTCACAGGACCCTTGTGTAAGTATGCACTGATACTTTTCCTGGTTTTAGGAGGTTCCTGACTAGCTCGGATAACTCCCTGGCCTTCTTCTCCGGGAGAAAACATCCTTTTCTGGACTGTGTCCAGAATCATTCCTAGGAACATTAGACGTGTCGTCGGAAAAGCTGCGATTTTGGAATATTTAGAAACCACTCGCGCTGTCGTAGAACTACTTGAGATAGTGCTACTCCGACCGCCAACTGTTCTCTGGACCTTGCCCTTATCAGGAAAGCGTCCATATTTCTTTTAGGAAGAATCATCATTTCGGCCATTACCATGGTAAAGACCCGGGGTGCCATGGACAATCCAAACGGCAGCGTCTGAACTGATAGGGACAGTTCTGTACCACGAACCTGAGATACCCTTGGTGAGAAGGGCAAAATTTGGACATGTAGGTAAGCGTCCCTGATATCCAGTGACACCATATCGTCCTGGTTCGCTATCACTGCTCTGAGTGACTCCATCTTGATTTGAACCCTTGTATGTAATTGTTCAAATCTTTTAGATCTCACCGAGCCATTTGGCTTCAGTACCACAATATAGTGTGGAATAAATAAGATTTTACTTACCGATAAATCTATTTCTCGGAGTCCGTAGTGGATGCTGGGGTTCCTGAAAGGACCATGGGGAATAGCGGCTCCGCAGGAGACAGGGCACAAAAAGTAAAGCTTTTTCCGATCAGGTGGTGTGCACTGGCTCCTCCCCCCATGACCCTCCTCCAGACTCCAGTTAGGTACTGTGCCCGGACGAGCGTACACAATAAGGGAGGATTTTGAATCCCGGGTAAGACTCATACCAGCCACACCAATCACACCGTACAACTTGTGATCTAAACCCAGTTAACAGTATGATAACAGCGGAGCCTCTGAAAGATGGCTTCCTTCAACAATAACCCGAATTAGTTAACAATAACTATGTACAATTTATGCAGATAATCCGCACTTGGGATGGGCGCCCAGCATCCACTACGGACTCCGAGAAATAGATTTATCGGTAAGTAAAATCTTATTTTCTCTATCGTCCTAGTGGATGCTGGGGTTCCTGAAAGGACCATGGGGATTATACCAAAGCTCCCAAACGGGCGGGAGAGTGCGGATGACTCTGCAGCACCGAATGAGAGAACTCCAGGTCCTCCTTAGCCAGAGTATCAAATTTGTAAAATTTTACAAACGTGTTCTCCCCTGACCACGTAGCTGCTCGGCAAAGTTGTAATGCCGAGACCCCTCGGGCAGCCGCCCAAGATGAGCCCACCTTCCTTGTGGAGTGGGCCTTTACAGATTTAGGCTGTGGCAGGCCTGCCACAGAATGTGCAAGTTGGATTGTGCTACAGATCCAACGAGCAATCGTCTGCTTAGACGCAGGAGCACCCATCTTGTTGGGTGCATACAATATAAACAACGAGTCAGATTTTCTGACTCCAGCTGTCCTTGCAATATATATTTTTAATGCTCTGACAACGTCCAGTAACTTGGAGTCCTCCAAGTCACTTGTAGCCGCAGGCACTACAATAGGCTGGTTCAGATGAAATGCTGACACCACCTTAGGGAGAAAATGCGGACGAGTCCGCAGTTCTGCCCTGTCCGAATGGAAAATCAGATATGGGCTTTTGTAAGATAAAGCTGCCAATTCTGACACTCTCCTGGCAGAAGCCAGGGCTAGAAGCATGGTCACTTTCCATGTGAGATATTTCAAATCCACCTTTTTTAGTGGTTCAAACCAATGAGATTTTAGGAAGTCCAAAACCACATTGAGATCCCACGGTGCCACTGGAGGCACCACAGGAGGCTGTATATGCAGCACTCCCTTAACAAAGGTCTGGACTTCAGGGACTGAAGCCAATTCTTTTTGAAAGAAAATCGACAGGGCCGAAATTTGAACCTTAATAGATCCCAATTTGAGACCCATTGACAATCCTGATTGCAGGAAATGTAGGAATCGACCCAGTTGAAATTCCTCCGTCGGAGCACTCCGATCTTCGCACCACGCAACATATTTTCGCCAAATTCGGTGATAATGTTGCACGGTTACTTCCTTCCTTGCTTTAATCAAAGTAGGAATGACTTCTTCCGGCATGCCTTTTTCCTTTAGGATCCGGCGTTCAACCGCCATGCCGTCAAACGCAGCCGCGGTAAGTCTTGAAACAGACAGGGACCCTGCTGAAGCAAGTCCCTCCTTAGAGGTAGAGGCCACGGATCTTCCGTGATCATCTCTTGAAGTTCCGGGTACCAAGTCCTTCTTGGCCAATCCGGAACCACTAGTATCGTTCTTACGCCTCTTTGCCGTATAATTCTCAATACTTTTGGTATGAGAGGCAGAGGAGGAAACACATACACCGACTGGTACACCCAAGGCGTTACCAGCGCGTCCACAGCTATTGCCTGCGGATCTCTTGACCTGGCGCAATACCTGTCCAGTTTTTTGTTGAGGCGAGACGCCATCATGTCCACCATTGGTCTTTCCCAACGGGTTACCAGCATGTGGAAGACTTCTGGATGAAGTCCCCACTCTCCCGGGTGAAGATCGTGTCTGCTGAGGAAGTCTGCTTCCCAGTTGTCCACTCCCGGGATGAACACTGCTGACAGTGCTATCACATGATTCTCTGCCCAGCGAAGAATCCTTGCAGCTTTTGCCATTGCACTCCTGCTTCTTGTGCCGCCCTGTCTGTTCACATGGGCGACTGCCGTGATGTTGTCCGACTGGATCAACACCGGTTTTCCCTGAAGCAGAGGTTCTGCCTGGCTTAGAGCATTGTATATTGCTCTTAGTTCCAGAATGTTTATGTGAAGAGACGTTTCCAGGCTCGTCCATACTCCCTGGAAGTTTCTTCCTTGTGTGACTGCTCCCCAGCCTCTCAGGCTGGCGTCCGTGGTCACCAGGATCCAATCCTGTATGCCGAATCTGCGGCCCTCCAATAGATGAGCACTCTGCAACCACCACAGAAGAGACACCCTTGTCCTTGGAGACAGGGTTATCCGCAGGTGCATCTGAAGATGCGACCCTGACCATTTGTCCAACAGATCCCTTTGGAAAATTCTTGCGTGGAATCTGCCGAATGGAATTGCTTCGTAAGAAGCCACCATTTTTCCCAGGACTCTTGTGCATTGATGTACAGACACCTTTCCTGGTTTTAGGAGGTTCCTGACAAGCTCGGATAACTCCTTGGCTTTTTCCTCCGGGAGAAAAACCTTTTTCTGAACCGTGTCCAGAATCATCCCTAGGAACAGCAGACGAGTTGTCGGCATTAACTGGGATTTTGGAATATTCAGAATCCACCCGTGCTGTTTTAGCACTTCTTGAGACAGTGCTAATCCCATCTCTAGCTGTTCTCTGGACCTCGCCCTTATTAGGAGATCGTCCAAGTATGGGATAATTAATACGCCTTTTCTTCGAAGAAGAATCATCATCTCGGCCATTACCTTTGTAAAGATCCGAGGTGCCGTGGACAATCCGAACGGCAGCGTCTGAAACTGATAGTGACAGTTTTGTACAACGAACCTGAGGTACCCCTGGTGTGAGGGGTAAATTGGAACGTGGAGATACGCATCCTTGATGTCCAAGGATACCATAAAGTCCCCCTCTTCCAGGTTCGCTATCACTGCTCTGAGTGACTCCATTTTGAACTTGAACTTCTTTATGTACAGGTTCAAGGACTTCAGATTTAGAATAGGCCTTACCGAGCCATCCGGCTTCGGTACCACAAAAAGAGTGGAATAATACCCCTTCCCTTGTTGCAGAAGAGGTACCTTGACTATCACCTGCTGAGAGTACAGCTTGTGAATGGCTTCCAACACCGTCTCCCTTTCGGAGGGGGACGTTGGTAAAGCAGACTTCAGGAAACGGCGAGGTGGATCTGTCTCTAATTCCAACCTGTATCCCTGAGATATTATCTGCAGGATCCAGGGATCTACTTGCGAGTGAGCCCACTGCGCGCTGTAATTTTTGAGACGACCCCCCACCGTCCCCGAGTCCGCTTGAGAAGCCCCAGCGTCATGCTGAGGCTTTTGTAGAAGCCGGGGAGGACTTCTGATCCTGGGAAGGAGCTGCGTGTTGCTGTCTCTTCCCTCGACCTTTGCCTCGTGGCAGATATGAATAGCCCTTTGCTCTCTTATTTTTAAAGGAACGAAAGGGCTGCGGTTGAAAAGTCGGTGCCTTTTTCTGTTGGGGAGTGACTTGAGGTAGAAAGGTGGATTTCCCGGCTGTAGCCGTGGCCACCAAATCTGATAGACCGACTCCAAATAACTCCTCCCCTTTATACGGCAAAACTTCCATATGCCGTTTTGAATCCGCATCGCCTGTCCACTGTCGCGTCCATAAAGCTCTTCTGGCCGAAATGGACATAGCACTTACCCGTGATGCCAGTGTGCATATATCCCTCTGTGCATCACGCATATAAAGAAATGCATCCTTTATTTGTTCTAACGACAGTAAAATATTGTCCCTGTCCAGGGTATCAATATTTTCAATCAGGGACTCTGACCAAACTACCCCCGCACTGCCCATCCAGGCAGTCGCTACAGCTGGTCGTAGTATAACACCTGCATGTGTGTATATACTTTTTTGGATATTTTCCATCCTCCTATCTGATGGATCTTTAAGTGCGGCCGTCTCAGGAGAGGGTAACGCCACTTGTTTAGATAAGCGTGTTAGCGCCTTGTCCACCCTAGGAGGTGTTTCCCAGCGCTCCCTAACCTCTGGCGGGAAAGGGTATAATGCCAATAATTTCTTTGAAATTATCAGCTTTTTATCAGGGGCAACCCACGCTTCATTACACACGTCATTTAGTTCTTCTGATTCAGGAAAAACTATAGGTAGTTTTTTCATACCCCACATAATACCCTGTTTAGTGGTACCTGTAGTATCAGCTAAATGTAACGCCTCCTTCATTGCCAAAATCATATAACGTGTGGCCCTACTGGAAAATACGGTTGATTCGTCACCGTCACCACTGGAGTCATCGCCTGTGTCTGGGTCTGTGTCGACCGACTGAGGCAAAGGGCGTTTCACAGCCCCTGACGGTGTTTGAGTCGCCTGGACAGGCACTAATTGATTGTCCGGCCGTCTCATGTCGTCAAACGACTGCTTTAGCGTGTTGACACTATCCCGTAGTTCCATAAATAAAGGCATCCATTCTGGTGTCGACTCCCTAGGGGGTGACATCCTCATATTTGGCAATTGCTCCGCCTCCACACCAATATCGTCCTCATACATGTCGACACACACGTACCGACACACAGCAGACACACAGGGAATGCTCCTAATGAAGACAGGACCCACTAGCCCTTTGGGGAGACAGAGGGAGAGTTTGCCAGCACACACCAAAAGCGCTATATATATATCAGGGATAGCCTTATAATAAGTGCTCCCTTATAGCTGCTTTGTTATATCAAAATATCGCCATAAATGTGCCCCCCCCTCTCTGTTTTACCCTGTTTCTGTAGTGCAGTGCAGGGGAGAGACTTGGGAGCCGTCCTGACCAGCGGAGCTGTGAGAGGAAATGGCGCCGTGTGCTGAGGAGATAGGCCCCGCCCCTTTTCCGGCGGGCTCGTCTCCCGCTATTTAGAAAAATTAGGCAGGGGTTAAATATCTCCATATAGCCTCTAGGGCTATATGTGAGGTATTTTTAGCCTTTATAGGTACTCATTTGCCTCCCAGGGCGCCCCCCTCCCAGCGCCCTGCACCCTCAGTGACTGCCGTGTGAAGTGTGCTGAGAGGAAAATGGCGCACAGCTGCAGTGCTGTGCGCTACCTTTAGAAGACTGCAGGAGTCTTCAGCCGCCGATTCTGGACCTCTTCTGACTTCAGCATCTGCAAGGGGGCCGGCGGCGCGGCTCCGGTGACCATCCAGGCTGTACCTGTGATCGTCCCTCTGGAGCTTGATGTCCAGTAGCCAAGAAGCCAATCCATCCTGCACGCAGGTGAGTTGACTCCTTCTCCCCTCAGTCCCTCGCTGCAGTGATCCTGTTGCCAGCAGGAATCACTGTAAAATAAAAAACCTAGCTAAACTTTTTCTAAGCAGCTCTTTAGGAGAGCCACCTAGATTGCACCCTTCTCGGCCGGGCACAAAAATCTAACTGGAGTCTGGAGGAGGGTCATGGGGGGAGGAGCCAGTGCACACCACCTGATCGGAAAAAGCTTTACTTTTTGTGCCCTGTCTCCTGCGGAGCCGCTATTCCCCATGGTCCTTTCAGGAACCCCAGCATCCACTAGGACGATAGAGAAATACCCCTTCCCTTGTTGTAGGAGGGGTACTTTGATTATCACCTGCTGGGAATACAGCCTGTGAATTTTTTCCCAATACTGCCTCCCTGTCGGAGGGAGACGTTGGTAAAGCAGACTTCAGGAACTTGTGAGGGGAAGACGTCTCGAATTTCCAATGTACACCTGGGATACTACGTGTAGGATCCAGGAGTCCACTTGCGAGTGAGCCCACTGCGTGCTGAAACTCTTGAGATGACCCCCCACCGCACCTGAGTCCGCTTGTATGGCCCCAGCGTCATGCTGCGGACTTGGCAGAAGCTGTGGAGGACTTCTGTTCCTGGGAATGGGCTGCCTGCTGCAGTCTTCTTCCCTTTCCTCTAACCCTGGGCAGATATGACTGGCCTTTTGCCCGCCTGCCTTTATGGGTACGAAAGGACTGAGACTGAAAAGACTGTGTCCTTTTCTGCTGAGATGTGACTTGGGGTAACAAAAGTGGATTTTCCAGCTGTTGCCATGGCCACCAGGTCCGATGGACCGCCCCTTTATACGGCAATACTTCCATGTGCCGTCTGGAATCTGCATCACCTGACCACTGTCGTGTCTATAAACATCGTCTGGCAGATATGGACATCACATCTACTCTTGATGCCAGAATGCAAATATCCCTCTGCGCATCTCGCATATATAGAAATGCATCCTTAAAATGCTCTATAGTCAATAAAATATTGTTCCTGTCAAGGGTATCAATATTTTCAGTCAGGAAATCCGACCAAGCCCCCCCAGCGCTGCACATCCAGGCTGAGGCGATTGCTGGTCGTAGTATAACACCAGTATGTGTGTATATACTTTTTAGGATATTTTTCAGCTTCCTATCAGCTGGCTCCTTGAGGGCGGCCGTATCTGGAGACGGTAACGCCACTTGTTTTTATAAGCGTGTGAGCGCCTTATCCACCCTAAGGTGTGTTTCCCAACTCGCCCTCACTTCTGGCGGGAAAGGGTATACCTCCAATAATTTTCTATCGGAGGAAACCCACGTATCATCACACACTTTAATTTATCTGATTCAGGAAAAACTACAAGTAGATTATTCCCACCCTACATAATACCCTTATTTGTGGTACTTGTAGTATCAGAAATATGTAACACCTCCTTCATTGCCCTTAACATGTAACGTGTGGCCCTAAAGGAAAATACGTTTGTTTCTTCACCGTCGACACTGAAGTCAGTGTCCGTGTCTGTGTCGACCAACTGAGGTAAATGGGCGTTTTTACAAGCCCCTGACGGTGTCTGAGACGCCTGGACAGGTACTAATTTGTTTGCCGGCCGTCTCATGTCGTCAACCGACCTTGCATCGTGTTGACATTATCACGTAATTCCTAAATAAGCCATCCATTCCGGTGTCGACTCCCTAGAGAGTGACATCACCAATACAGGCAATATGCTCCGCCTCCTCACCAACATCGTCCTCCTACATGTCGACACACACGTACCGACACACAGCACACACACAGGGAATGCTCTGATAGAGGACAGGACCCCACTAGCCCTTTGGGGAGACAGAGGGAGAGTTTGCCAGCACACACCAAAAACGCTATAATTATACAGGGACAACCCCTTATACAAGTGTTTTCCCTTATAGCATTTTCACATATGTAATCATATCGCCAAAAAAGTGCCCCCCCCCTCTCTGTTTTAACCCTGTTTCTGTAGTGCAGTGCAGGGTAGAGCCTGGGAGCCTTCCTCACAGCAGAGCTGAGCAGGAAAATGGCGCCGTGTGCTGAGGAGAATAGGCCCCGCCCCCTAAAACGGCGGGCTCTTCTCCCGGAGTTTGTGAGATCTGGCAGGGGTTAAATACATCCATATAGCCTCAAGGGCTATATGTGATGTATTTTAGCCATAAAAAAGGTATAATATATTGCTGCCCAGGGCGCCCCCCCCCAGCGCCCTGCACCCTCAGTGACCGCTGGTATGAAGTGTGCTGACAACAATGGCGCACAGCTGCAGTGCTGTGCGCTACCTTATGAAGACTGAAAGTCTTCTGCCGCCTGTTTCTGGACCTCTGGACCTCTTCAACTTCGGCATCTGCAAGGGGGGTCGGCGGCACGGCTCCGGGACGAACCCCAGGGTGAGACCTGTGTTCCGACTCCCTCTGGAGCTAATGGTGTCCAGTAGCCTAAGAAGCAAATCCATCCTGCACGCAGGTGAGTTTACTTCTCTCCCCTAAGTCCCTCGTAGCAGTGAGCCTGTTGCCAGCAGGACTCACTGAAAATAAAAAACCTAACTTAAACTTTTATTCTAAGCAGCTCAGGAGAGCCACCTAGATTGCACCCTTCTCGGCCGGGCACAAGAATCTAACTGAGGCTTGGAGGAGGGTCATAGGGGGAGGAGCCAGTGCACACCACCTGATCCTAAAGCTTTTATTATTGTGCCCTGTCTCCTGCGGAGCCGCTAAACCCCATGGTCCTGACGGAGTCCCCAGCATCCACTTAGGACGTTAGAGAAAAAGATGTTTTGCACATCACAGAGGAACCCCCTGTCGCTGACAAGAGGGTACATATGTACAAGGGAAAGAAGCCTGAGGTAACCTTTCCCCCCTCACACGAGCTGAACGAGTTATGTGAAAAAGCTTGGGAATCTCCAGATAAAAGACTGCAGATTTCCAAAAGGATTCTTATGGCGTATCCTTTCCCATCAACGGATAGGTTACGATGGGAATCCTCCCCTAGGGTGGACAAAGCATTAACACGCTTATCCAAGAAGGTAGCCCTCCCGTCCCAGGATACGGCTACCCTCAAAGAGTGTGCTGACCGCAAACAGGAGATTACCCTGAAGTCCATTTATACACATTCAGGTACCTTACTCAGACCGGCAATTGCGTCGGCCTGGGTGTGTAGTGCTGTAGCGGCATGGACAAATACCTTATCTGAGGGGATTGATAGCCTAGACAAGGATACTATTTTATTGACCCTGGGGCATATAAGAGATGCTGTCCTATATATGTGTGTATGCAAACTACAGGTGGTGCTGCAGGGCCCACACCCTTTTACTTGTCTTGTAGAGCAGCTCTGAAGCTATTACAGTGCCCAGCTGCTGCAAGAAATCAGCTTGAATGCTTCAGGGGCTTGGGCATGGCCAACATGAGCCCCACACCGAAGGAGGGTGGGGGTGTTTAATGCAAACTTGGGGTTATCCAAGCGCCGCAAAAGGCCGCCATGCCCTGCATGCCCCTTTTCTCTTTTCATATACAGATGAGGGTTCCAGCCAACTTTGGCCCACTGCTTGGATGACATCACCGTATGCAAATCCGTCTGCTGCAGACCTTCCCCCAGGAATGCTTGCAATAGTTGTTGCATATGGTTTAATGTCTGAGGGTGCTTCAGTATTAGGCAGCCTTCCGCCCTCCCATGTTCATCTGAAAAGATGTGGTCTCCCTGCAGTTGTTGTCCCCAGACGAGACAGACGAGAGTTCCCTTGTGCTTCCTCAGTTAAATCTCCTTAACTTGACGGGGGTGTGCCCGAGCAGCCACCCTCCCCAGCCCTATCCCAACACATACTTATCTTGCATATGAGATCTCTTGATCATGAAGATAGTTCTCACAGGTTGAGGTTCATCCTGGCCCCGCTCCCCGCTGGAGAGCGCTGATGGGGACAGCAGCGGGGCTTCAGCAGAAGGGTGAGTACGTGTGGCCAGAGACCTCCCTTCCCATGTGCAGGCCTGCAGAGTCTGCCGCGCAGGATGGGGCATGTGGCACTCTCCCTCCCAGGGGCTCTTCCAGATGTAGCTCCTCAGCAGTATTTTTCCCGGGCTGCGCGGCGCTCTCCCCGACTGGCATCCGCCCTGGAACACTGCCTTCCTCAACGCAACATCAGCAGGGGGCCCTGGCCTCATCACCATCCCAGGTCTTTCTCATGTATGTATCATGTATGTGTGTGTGATATATGTATGAATCATATATGTTTGTGATATATATATGTATCTATCTATCTATCTATCTATCTATCTATCTATCTATCTATCGTATGTGTGTGTATATATATGTATGTATGTATCTATCTATCTATCGTATGTGTGTGTATATATATGTATCTATCATGTATGTATGTATGTATCTATCTTGTATGTATGTGTTCTATCTATCTATCGTGTGTGTGATATATGTATGTATCATGTATGTGTTATATGTATGTATCACACCTTCCTCTATACATATACATACATACATACATACATACATACATACATACACACACACACCTATATCTGTACGTACACTGACATACACACACCAACATCTATACATTAACACGCTGACCCCTAAACGTACACCAACGTACCCACACCTGCATCTATACCTACACATGCTGACACGTGGACGTACACCGGCTTACCCACATGTGAATCTATACATACATGTGCTGACACCTGGACATACACTGATGTACCCACACCTAACATCTATACATACACATGCTAACACCTGGACGTATACAGACGTACCCACATTTGCATCCATGCATATATAGATGTAGGTGTGTGTACGTCAGTGTACGTCCAGGTGTCAACGCGTGTATGTATAGATGCAGGTGTGGGTACGTCTGTGTATGTCCAGGTGTCAGAATGTGTATGTATAGATGCAGGTGTGGGAAGGTCAGTGTAGGTTCAGGTGTCAGCGCGTGTATGTATAGATGCAGGTGCTTGTATGTCCAGATGTCAGTGCATGTATGTATAGATGCAAGTGTGGGTACGTCGGTGTATGTCCATTTGTCAGCGCGTGTATATATAGATGCAGGTGCTTGTATGTTGGTGTATGTCCAGGTGTCAGCATGTGTATGTATAGATGCAGGTGTGGGAATGTTGGTGTATGTCCAGGTGTCAGGGCGTGTATGTATGGATATTAGGTGTGGGTACATCAGTGTATGTCCAGGTGTTAGCGCATGTATGTATAGATGTATATATACACATACGATAGATAGATAGATAGATAGATATTATAAGGGCACGGTCGTGCCCTTATATTAAGGCTGAATCGAACAAACGGAATTCTCCCATAGGGAACTTCTGAGATGGGGGCATGGTGTTTGAGGGGCTACACCTCAAAACTGATTGGACGTACTGAGCTGAAATTTGGCATGGGCGTGTAGAATCGTCACCCGGTGCTGCATGCCAAATTTCAGGGCAAAATAATAAAAAAATGAGGAATTGGGAGTAACCTAAAGTTCCAACTGTCAGTTTTTTTCTGTGACTTCCTTTGTGGCTTTTTGACACCGTTTTCCTATAGAGTGAATTAGATATTTTTTGGGAAGGCATAACTCCGGATAGAGGACGAATTAAGACTTGGGGTTTGTTTTACTAGATAGAGTATGCCCCAGTGTAGTGCCTTTTGGGGTTGTGGTTTTTCAGAAAGTTATAGGGTTTTTTTAATTAAGAGAAATATGCCCCATTATAGAGATAGGGCTTTTCAATTTGTTGCGGCTGCGCAGTGGCCGCCAGGAGAGCGAGAGTGAGTGAGGGAAGGGGTCTCGTGCAGGCTGAGGTTATAAAAAATAAGAATTTACTTACCGATAATTCTATTTCTCGTAGTCCGTAGTGGATGCTGGGAACTCCGTAAGGACCATGGGGAATAGCGGCTCCGCAGGAGACAGGGCACATCTAAAGAAAGCTTTAGGATCACCTGGTGTGCACTGGCTCCTCCACCTATGACCCTCCTCCAAGCCTCAGTTAGGATACTGTGCCCGGACGAGCGTACACAATAAGGAAGGATTTTGAATCCCGGGTAAGACTCATACCAGCCACACCAATCACACTGTACAACTTGTGATCTGAACCCAGTTAACAGCATGATAATAGAGAAGCCTCTATAAAAGATGGCTCACTACAACAATAACCCGAATTTTTTTTGGTAACAATAATTATGTACCAGTATTGCAGACAATCCGCACTTGGGATGGGCGCCCAGCATCCACTACGGACTACGAGAAATAGAATTATCGGTAAGTAAATTCTTATTTTCTCTGACGTCCTAGTGGATGCTGGGAACTCCGTAAGGACCATGGGGATTATACCAAAGCTCCCAAACGGGCGGGAGAGTGCGGATGACTCTGCAGCACCGAATGAGAGAACTCCAGGTCCTCCTCAGCCAGGGTATCAAATTTGTAGAATTTTACAAACGTATTTGCTCCTGACCAAGTAACTGCTCGGCAAAGTTGTAAAGCCGAGACCCCTCGGGCAGCTGCCCAAGATGAGCCCACCTTCCTTGTGGAGTGGGCATTTTAAGATTTTTGGCTGTGGCAGGCCTGCCACAGAATGTGCAAGCTGAATTGTACTACAAATCCAACAAGCAATCGTCTGCTTAGAAGCAGGAGCACCCAGTTTGTTGGGTGCATACAGGATAAACAGCGAGTCAGATTTTCTGACTCCAGCCGTCCTGGAAACATATATTTTCAGGGCCCTGACCACGTCAAGCAACTTGGAATCCTCCAAGTCCTTAGTAGCCGCAGGTACCACAATAGGTTGCTTCATGTGAAATGCAGAAACCACCTTAGGTAGAAATTGAGGACAAGTCCTCAATTCTGCCCTGTCAGAATGAAATATTAAATAAGGGCTTTTATATGATAATGCCGCCAATTCTGACACACGCCTGGCTGAAGCCAGGGCTAACAGCATCGTCACCTTCCATGTGAGATATTTTAAGTCCACAGTGGTGAGTGGTTCAAACCAATGTGACTTTAGGAAACTCAACACAACATTGAGATCCCAAGGTGCCACTGGAGGCACAAAAGGAGGCTGTATATGCAGTACCCCTTTTACAAATGTCTGAACTTCAGGCTCTGAAGCCAGTTCCTTTTGGAAGAAAATCGACAGGGCCGAAATTTGAACCTTAATGGACCCTAATTTTAGGCCCATAGACAGTCCTGTTTGCAGGAAATGGAGGAAACGACCCAGTTGAAATTCCTCTGTAGGGGCCTTCTTGGCCTCCCACCACGCAACATATTTTCGCCAAATGCGGTGATAATGTTTTGCGGTTACGTCCTTCCTGGCCTTGACCAGGGTAGGGATGACTTCATCTGGAATGCCTTTTTCCTTCAGGATCCGGCGTTCAACCGCCAAGCCGTCAAACGCAGCCGCGGTAAGTCTTGGAACAGACAAGGCCCCTGTTGGAGCAGCTCCTTTCTTAGAGGTAGAGGCCACGGTTCGTCCGTGAGCATCTCTTGAAGTTCCGGATACCAAGTCCTTCTTGGCCAATCCGGAACCACGAGTATAGTTCTTACTCCTCTCCTTCTTATGATTCTCAGTACTTTTGGTATGAGAGGCAGAGGAGGGAACACATACACTGACTGGTACACCCACGGTGTTACCAGAGCGTCCACCGCTATTGCCTGAGGGTCCCCTGACCTGGCGCAATATCTGTCTAGTTTTTTGTTTAGACGGGACGCCATTATGTCCACCTTTGGTTTTTTCCAACGGTTTACAATCAGGTGGAAGACTTCTGGGTGAAGTCCCCACTCTCCCGGGTGAAGATCGTGTCTGCTGAGGAAGTCTGCTTCCCAGTTGTCCACTCCTGGAATGAACACTGCTGACAGTGCTATCACATGATTTTCCGCCCAGCGAAGAATCCTTGCAGCTTCTGCCATTGCCCCCCTGCTTCCCGTGCCGCCCTGTCTGTTTACGTGGGCGACTGACGTGATGTTGTCCGATTGGATCAATACCGCCTGACCCTGAAGCAGGGGTTTCGCTTGACTTAGGGCATTGTAAATGGCCCTTAGTTCCAGAATGTTTATATGAAGAGATGTCTCCAGGCTTGACCATAAGCCCTGGAAATTCCTTCCCTGTGTGACTGCTCCCCAGCCTCGCAGGCTGGCATCCGTGGCCACCAGGACCCAGTCCCGAATGCCGAATCTGCGGCCCTCTAGAAGATGAGCACTCTGCAACCACCACAGGAGGGATACCCTTGTCCCCGGTGACAGGGTTATCCGCTGAAGCATCTGAAGATGCGACCCGGACCATTTGTCCAGTAGGTTCCACTGGAAAGTCTTGCGTGGAATCTGCCGAATGGGATTGCTTCGTAGGAAGCCACCATTTTTACCCAGAACCCTTGTGCATTGATGCACTGAGACTTGGTTCGGTTTTAGGAGGTTCCTGACTAGCTCGGATAACTCCCTGGCTTTCTCCTCCGGGAGAAACACCTTCTTTCTGGACTGTGTCCAGGATCATCCCTAGGAACAGAAGACAAGTCGTCGGAACCAGCTGCGATTTTGGAATATTGAGAATCCAATCGTGCTGCCGCAACACTACCTGATATAGTGCTACACCGATCTCCAACTGTTCCCTGGATCTTACCCTTATCAGGGAATCGTCCAAGTAACGGATAACTAAAATTCCCTTCCTTCGAAGGAATATCATCATTACGGTCATTACTTCAGTAAAGACCCGGGGTGCCGTGGACCATCCCTACGGCAGCGTCCGAACTGATAGTGACAGTTCTGTACCATAACCTGAAATACCCTTGGTGAGAAGGGTAAATTTTGACATGAAGGTAAGCATCCTTGATGTCCCGAGACATCATGTAGTCCCCTTCTTCCAGGTTTGCAATCACTGCTCTGAGTGACTCAATTTTGAATTTGATCCTCTGTATGCAAGTGTTCAAAGATTTTAGATTTTAGATTTTAAAATCGGTCTCACCGAGCCGTCTGGCTTCGGTACCACAATAGTGTGGAATAATACCCCGTTCCCTGTTGCAGGAGGGGTACCTTGATTATCACCTGCTGGGAATACAGCTTGTGAATGGTTTCCAAAACTGCCTCCCTGTCAGCGGGAGACGTCGGTAAAACAGACCTTTGGAAACGGCGAGGGGGATACGTCTCGAATTCCAATTTGTACCCCTGAAATATTACCTGAAGGATCCAGGGGTCTACTTGCGAGTGAGCCCACTGCGCACTGAAATTCATTGAGAACGGGACCCCACCGTGCCTGAACTTGTAAAGCCCTAGCGTCATACTGAGGGCTTGGCAGAGGCGGAAAAGAGTTTCTGTTCCTTGGAACTGGCTGATCTCTGCAGCCATTTTCCTCTCCCTCTGTCACGAGCAGAAAAGAGGAACCCTTTTGTCCGCTTGCCAACCAGGCCTGCGCCTGATAATACGGCGTCTTATTTTTAGAGGCGACCTGGGGTACATCCCCTCTTTTAAGGCAATACTTCCAAATGCCGTTTGGAATCCGCATCACCTGACCACTTTACTGGTATAATTGGACAACGCACTTATACTTGATGCCAGTCGGCAAATATTCCGCTGTGCATCATGCATATATAGAAATGCATCTTTTAATTGCTCTATAGGCAATAATATACTGTCCTTATCTAGGATATCATATTTCCAGTCAGGGAATCCGACCACGCCAACCCAGCACTGCACATCCAGGCTGAGGCGATTGCTGGTCGCAGTATAACACCAGTATGTGTGTAAATACATTTTAGGATACCCTCCTGCTTTCTATCAGCAGGATCCTTAAGGGCGGCCATCTCAAGAGAGGGTAGAGCCCTTGTTCTTACAAGCGTGTGAGCGCCTTATCCCCCCTAGGGGGTGTTTCCCAACGCACCCTAACCTCTGGCGGGAAAAGGTATACTGCCAATAACTTTTTAGAAATTATCAATTGTTATCGGGGGGAAACCCACGCATTTTATTTCTCAGATTCAGGAAAACTACAGGAAGTTTTTCCTCACCAACATAATACCCCTTTTTTTTTTGGTGGTATTCATATTATCAGAAAAGTGTAAACTTTTTTCATTGCCTCAATCATGCAATGTGTGGCCCTATTTGGAAATCACGGTTGTCTCTTCACCGTCGACACAGGAGTCAGTATCCGTGTCGGCGTCTGTATCTGAGGTAACGGGCGCTTTAGAGCCCCTATATGAGACGTCTGGACATGCACAAGCTGAGTAGCCGGCTGTCTCATGTCAACCACTGTCTTTTATACAAAGCTGACACTGTCACGCAATTTCCACAGTACATCCACTCAGGTGTCGACCCCCCAGGGGGTGACAACACTATTACAGACACTCTACTCCGTCTCCTCATCATTTTTCTCCTCATACATGTCGACACAAACGTACCGACACACAGCACACACACAGGGAATGCTCTGATAGAGGACAGGACCCCACTAGCCCTTTGGGGAGACAGAGGGAGAGTTTGCCAGCACACACCAGAGCGCTATATATATACAGGGATAACCTTATATAAGTGTTTTTCCCTTTTTAGCTGCTGTATTGTTTATACTGCGCCTAATTTGTGCCCCCCTCTCTTTTTTAACCCCTTTCTGTAGTGTAGTGACTGCAGGGGAGAGCCAGGGAGCTTCCCTCCAACTGAGCTGTGAGGGAAAATGGCGCCAGTGTGCTGAGGAGATAGGCTCCGCCCCTTTCTCGGCGTCCTTATCATCCGTTTTCTTGTATGTTTTGGCAGGGGTTAAATGCATCCATATAGCCCAGGAGTTATATGTGATGCATTTATTTTAGCCATAAAAGGTTTTCTAACGATTTATTGCGTCTCAGGGCGCTGCCCCCCCAGCGCCCTGCACCCTCAGTGACCGGAGTGTGAAGTGTGCTGAGAGCAATGGCGCACAGCTGCGGTGCTGTGCGCCTACCTTTATCTGAAGACAGGAAAGTCTTCTGCCGCCGATTTTTCCGGACCTCTTCGCTCTTCTGGCTCTGTAAGGGGGCCGGCGGCGCGGCTCCGGTGACCCATCCAGGCTGAACCTGTGATCGTCCCTCTGGAGCTAATATCCAGTAGCCTAAGAAGCCCAATCCACTCTGCACGCAGGTGAGTTCGCTTCTTCTCCCCTTAGTCCCTCGATGCAGTGAGCCTGTTGCCAGCAGGTCTCACTGAAAATAATAAACCTAAACTAAAACTTTCACAAAGAGCTCAGGAGAGCCCCTAGTGTGCACCCTTCTCGTCGGGCACAGAAATCTAACTGAGGCTTGGAGGAGGGTCATAGGGGGAGGAGCCAGTGCACACCAGGTGATCCTAAAGCTTTCTTTAGATGTGCCCTGTCTCCTGCGGAGCCGCTATTCCCCATGGTCCTTACGGAGTTCCCAGCATCCACTAGGACGTCAGAGAAATAAGATTTTACTTACCGATAAATCTATTTCTCGTAGTCCGTAGTGGATGCTGGGGACTTCGTCAGGACCATGGGGATTAGCGGCTCCGCAGGAGACAGGGCACAAAACTAAAGCTTTAGGATCAGGTGGTGTGTACTGGCTCCTCCCCCTATGACCCTCCTCCAAGCCTCAGTAAGGATACTGTGCCCGGACGAGCGTACACAATAAGGAAGGATATTGAATCCCGGGTAAGACTCATACCAGCCACACCAATCACACCGTATAACTTGTGATCTAAACCCAGTTAACAGTATGACAAACGTAGGAGCCTCTGAACAGACGGCTCACAACAATAACAACCCGATTTTTTTGTAACAATAACTATGTACAAGTATTGCAGACAATCCGCACTTGGGATGGGCGCCCAGCATCCACTACGGACTACGAGAAATAGATTTATCGGTAAGTAAAATCTTATTTTCTCTGACGTCCTAAGTGGATGCTGGGGACTCCGTCAGGACCATGGGGATTATACCAAAGCTCCCAAACGGGCGGGAGAGTGCGGATGACTCTGCAGCACCGAGTGAGAGAACTCCAGGTCCTCCTCAGCCAGGGTGTGCCCCTGACCAAGTAGCAGCTCGGCAAAGTTGTAAAGCCGAGACCCCTCGGGCAGTCGCCCAAGATGAGCCCCCTTCCTTGTGGAATGGGCATTTATATATTTTGGCTGTGGCAATCCTGCCACAGAATGTGCAAGCTGAATTGTACTACACATTCAACTAGCAATCTTCTGCTTAGAAGCAAGAGCACCCAGTTTTTTGGGTGCATACAGGATAACAGCAAGTCAGTTTTCCTGACTCCAGCCGTCCTGGAAATCTATATTTTCAGGGCCCTGACAACATCTAGCAACTTGGAGTCCTCCAAGTCTCTAGTAGCCGCAGGTACCACAATAAGCTGGTTCAGATGAAACGCTGACACCAACTTAGGGAGAAACTGGGGACGAGTCCGCAGTAGAGATGAGCGGGTTCGGTTTCTTTGAATCCGAACCCGCACGAACTTCACTTTTTTTTTCACGGGTCCGAGCGACTCGGATCTTCCCGCCTTGCTCGGTTAACCCGAGCGCGCCCGAACGTCATCATGACGCTGTCGGATTCTCGCGAGACTCGGATTCTATATAAGGAGCCGCGCGTCGCCGCCATTTTCACACGTGCATTGAGATTGATAGGGAGAGGACGTGGCTGGCGTCCTCTCCATTAGAATAGATTAGAAGAGAGAGAGAGAGATTGTGCAGACAGAGTTTACCACAGTGACCAGTGCAGTTGTTGTTAAGTTAACTTTTATTTAATATATCCGTTCTCTGCTATATCCGTTCTCTGCCTGAAAAAAACGATACACAGCAGTCACACAGTGTGACTCAGTCTGTGTGCACTCAGCTCAGCCCAGTGTGCTGCACATCAATGTATAAAAGCTTATAATAATTGTGGGGGAGACTGGGGAGCACTGCAGGTTGTTATAGCAGGAGCCAGGAGTACATAATATTATATTAATTTAAAATTAAACAGTGCACACTTTTGCTGCAGGAGTGCCACTGCCAGTGTGACTAGTGGTGACCAGTGCCTGACCACCAGTATAGTAGTATATTGTTGTATACTATCTCTTTATCAACCAGTCTATATTAGCAGCAGACACAGTACAGTGCGGTAGTTCACGGCTGTGGCTACCTCTGTGTCGGCAGTCGGCACTCGGCAGGCAGTCCGTCCATCCATAATTGTATAATTATATACCACCTAACCGTGGTATTTTTTTTTCTTTCTTTATACCGTCGTCATAGTCATACTAGTTGTTACGAGTATACTACTATCTCTTTATCAACCAGTGTACAGTGCGGTAGTTCACGGCTGTGGCTACCTCTGTGTCGGCAGTCGGCAGGCAGTCCGTCCATCCATAATTGTATTATAATATATACCACCTAACCGTGGTTTTTTTTTCATTCTTTATACCGTCATAGTGTCATACTAGTTGTTACGAGTATACTACTATCTCTTTATCAACCAGTGTACAGTGCGGTAGTTCACGGCTGTGGCTACCTCTGTGTCGGCAGTCGGCAGGCAGTCCGTCCATCCATAATTGTATTATAATATATACCACCTAACCGTGGTTTTTTTTCCATTCTTTATACCGTCATAGTCAGTCATACTAGTTGTTACGAGTATACTACTATCTCTTTATCAACCAGTGTACAGTGCGGTAGTTCACGGCTGTGGCTACCTCTGTGTCGGCACTCGGCAGGCAGTCCGTCCATCCATAATTGTATTATAATATATACCACCTAACCGTGGTTTTTTTTTCATTCTTTATACCGTCATAGTGTCATACTAGTTGTTACGAGTATACTACTATCTCTTTATCAACCTTTGTACAGTGCGGTAGTTCACGGCTGTGGCTACCTCTGTGTCGGCAGTCGGCAGGCAGTCCGTCCATCCATAATTGTATTATAATATATACCACCTAACCGTGGTTTTTTTTTCATTCTTTATACCGTCATAGTGTCATACTAGTTGTTACGAGTATACTACTATCTCTTTATCAACCAGTGTACAGTGCGGTAGTTCACGGCTGTGGCTACCTCTGTGTCGGAACTCGGCAGGCAGTCCGTCCATCCATAATTGTATTATTATAATATATACCACCTAACCGTGGTTTTTTTTTCATTCTTTATACCGTCATAGTGTCATACTAGTTGTTACGAGTATACTACTATCTCTTTATCAACCAGTGTACAGTGCGGTAGTTCACGGCTGTGGCTACCTCTGTGTCGGCAGTCGGCAGGCAGTTCGTCCATCCATAATTGTATTATTATAATATATACCACCTAACCGTGGTTTTTTTTTTCATTCTTTATACCGTCATAGTGTCATACTAGTTGTTACGAGTATACTACTATCTCTTTATCAACCAGTGTACAGTGCGGTAGTTCACGGCTGTGGCTACCTCTGTGTCGGCAGTCGGCAGGCAGTCCGTCCATCCATAATTGTATTATAATATATACCACCTAACCGTGGTTTTTTTTTCATTCTTTATACCGTCATAGTCAGTCATACTAGTTGTTACGAGTATACTACTATCTCTTTATCAACCAGTGTACAGTGCGGTAGTTCACGGCTGTGGCTACCTCTGTGTCGGCACTCGGCAGGCAGTCCGTCCATCCATAATTGTATTATAATATATACCACCTAACCGTGGTTTTTTTTTCATTCTTTATACCGTCATAGTGTCATACTAGTTGTTACGAGTATACTACTATCTCTTTATCAACCAGTGTACAGTGCGGTAGTTCACGGCTGTGGCTACCTCTGTGTCGGCAGTCGGCAGGCAGTCCGTCCATCCATAATTGTATTATAATATATACCACCTAACCGTGGTTTTTTTTTCATTCTTTATACCGTCATAGTCAGTCATACTAGTTGTTACGAGTATACTACTATCTCTTTATCAACCAGTGTACAGTGCGGTAGTTCACGGCTGTGGCTACCTCTGTGTCGGCACTCGGCAGGCAGTCCGTCCATCCATAATTGTATTATAATATATACCACCTAACCGTGGTTTTTTTTTCATTCTTTATACCGTCATAGTGTCATACTAGTTGTTACGAGTATACTACTATCTCTTTATCAACCAGTGTACAGTGCGGTAGTTCACGGCTGTGGCTACCTCTGTGTCGGCAGTCGGCAGGCAGTCCGTCCATCCATAATTGTATTATAATATATACCACCTAACCGTGGTTTTTTTTTCATTCTTTATACCGTCATAGTCAGTCATACTAGTTGTTACGAGTATACTACTATCTCTTTATCAACCAGTGTACAGTGCGGTAGTTCACGGCTGTGGCTACCTCTGTGTCGGCACTCGGCAGGCAGTCCGTCCATCCATAATTGTATTATAATATATACCACCTAACCGTGGTTTTTTTTTCATTCTTTATACCGTCATAGTGTCATACTAGTTGTTACGAGTATACTACTATCTCTTTATCAACCAGTGTACAGTGCGGTAGTTCACGGCTGTGGCTACCTCTGTGTCGGCAGTCGGCAGGCAGTCCGTCCATCCATAATTGTATTATAATATATACCACCTAACCGTGGTTTTTTTTTCATTCTTTATACCGTCATAGTGTCATACTAGTTGTTACGAGTATACTACTATCTCTTTATCAACCAGTGTACAGTGCGGTAGTTCACGGCTGTGGCTACCTCTGTGTCGGAACTCGGCAGGCAGTCCGTCCATCCATAATTGTATTATTATAATATATACCACCTAACCGTGGTTTTTTTTTCATTCTTTATACCGTCATAGTGTCATACTAGTTGTTACGAGTATACTACTATCTCTTTATCAACCAGTGTACAGTGCGGTAGTTCACGGCTGTGGCTACCTCTGTGTCGGCAGTCGGCAGGCAGTCCGTCCATCCATAATTGTATTATAATATATACCACCTAACCGTGGTTTTTTTTTCATTCTTTATACCGTCATAGTGTCATACTAGTTGTTACGAGTATACTACTATCTCTTTATCAACCAGTGTACAGTGCGGTAGTTCACGGCTGTGGCTACCTCTGTGTCGGCAGTCGGCAGGCAGTCCGTCCATCCATAATTGTATTATAATATATACCACCTAACCGTGGTTTTTTTTTCATTCTTTATACCGTCATAGTCAGTCATACTAGTTGTTACGAGTATACTACTATCTCTTTATCAACCAGTGTACAGTGCGGTAGTTCACGGCTGTGGCTACCTCTGTGTCGGCACTCGGCAGGCAGTCCGTCCATCCATAATTGTATTATAATATATACCACCTAACCGTGGTTTTTTTTTCATTCTTTATACCGTCATAGTGTCATACTAGTTGTTACGAGTATACTACTATCTCTTTATCAACCAGTGTACAGTGCGGTAGTTCACGGCTGTGGCTACCTCTGTGTCGGCAGTCGGCAGGCAGTCCGTCCATCCATAATTGTATTATAATATATACCACCTAACCGTGGTTTTTTTTTCATTCTTTATACCGTCATAGTCAGTCATACTAGTTGTTACGAGTATACTACTATCTCTTTATCAACCAGTGTACAGTGCGGTAGTTCACGGCTGTGGCTACCTCTGTGTCGGCACTCGGCAGGCAGTCCGTCCATCCATAATTGTATTATAATATATACCACCTAACCGTGGTTTTTTTTTCATTCTTTATACCGTCATAGTGTCATACTAGTTGTTACGAGTATACTACTATCTCTTTATCAACCAGTGTACAGTGCGGTAGTTCACGGCTGTGGCTACCTCTGTGTCGGCAGTCGGCAGGCAGTCCGTCCATCCATAATTGTATTATAATATATACCACCTAACCGTGGTTTTTTTTTCATTCTTTATACCGTCATAGTGTCATACTAGTTGTTACGAGTATACTACTATCTCTTTATCAACCAGTGTACAGTGCGGTAGTTCACGGCTGTGGCTACCTCTGTGTCGGCAGTCGGCAGGCAGTCCGTCCATCCATAATTGTATTATTATAATATATACCACCTAACCGTGGTTTTTTTTTCATTCTTTATACCGTCATAGTGTCATACTAGTTGTTACGAGTATACTACTATCTCTTTATCAACCAGTGTACAGTGCGGTAGTTCACGGCTGTGGCTACCTCTGTGTCGGCAGTCGGCAGGCAGTCCGTCCATCCATAATTGTATTATAATATATACCACCTAACCGTGGTTTTTTTTTCATTCTTTATACCGTCATAGTCAGTCATACTAGTTGTTACGAGTATACTACTATCTCTTTATCAACCAGTGTACAGTGCGGTAGTTCACGGCTGTGGCTACCTCTGTGTCGGCACTCGGCAGGCAGTCCGTCCATCCATAATTGTATTATAATATATACCACCTAACCGTGGTTTTTTTTCCATTCTTTATACCTTCATAGTGTCATACTAGTTGTTACGAGTATACTACTATCTCTTTATCAACCAGTGTACAGTGCGGTAGTTCACGGCTGTGGCTACCTCTGTGTCGGCAGTCGGCAGGCAGTCCGTCCATCCATAATTGTATTATAATATATACCACCTAACCGTGGTTTTTTTTTCATTCTTTATACCGTCATAGTCAGTCATACTAGTTGTTACGAGTATACTACTATCTCTTTATCAACCAGTGTACAGTGCGGTAGTTCACGGCTGTGGCTACCTCTGTGTCGGCACTCGGCAGGCAGTCCGTCCATCCATAATTGTATTATAATATATACCACCTAACCGTGGTTTTTTTTTCATTCTTTATACCGTCATAGTGTCATACTAGTTGTTACGAGTATACTACTATCTCTTTATCAACCAGTGTACAGTGCGGTAGTTCACGGCTGTGGCTACCTCTGTGTCGGCAGTCGGCAGGCAGTCCGTCCATCCATAATTGTATTATAATATATACCACCTAACCGTGGTTTTTTTTTCATTCTTTATACCGTCATAGTGTCATACTAGTTGTTACGAGTATACTACTATCTCTTTATCAACCAGTGTACAGTGCGGTAGTTCACGGCTGTGGCTACCTCTGTGTCGGCACTCGGCAGGCAGTCCGTCCAACCATAATTGTATTATAATATATACCACCTAACCGTGGTTTTTTTTTCATTCTTTATACCGTCGTCATACTAGTTGTTACGAGTATACTACTATCTCTTTATCAACCAGTGTACAGTGCGGTAGTTCACGGCTGTGGCTACCTCTGTGTCGGCACTCGGCAGGCAGTCCGTCCATCCATAATTGTATTATATACCACCTAACCGTGGTTTTTTTATACCACCTAACCGTGGCAGTCCGTCCATAATTGTATACTAGTATCCAATCCATCCATCTCCATTGTTTACCTGAGGTGCCTTTTAGTTCTGCCTATAAAATATGGAGAACAAAAAAGTTGAGGTTCCAAAATTAGGGAAAGATCAAGATCCACTTCCACCTCGTGCTGAAGCTGCTGCCACTAGTCATGGCCGAGACGATGAAATGCCAGCAACGTCGTCTGCCAAGGCCGATGCCCAATGTCATAGTACAGAGCATGTCAAATCCAAAACACCAAATATCAGAAAAAAAAGGACTCCAAAACCTAAAATAAAATTGTCGGAGGAGAAGCGTAAACTTGCCAATATGCCATTTACCACACGGAGTGGCAAGGAACGGCTGAGGCCCTGGCCTATGTTCATGGCTAGTGGTTCAGCTTCACATGAGGATGGAAGCACTCAGCCTCTCGCTAGAAAACTGAAAAGACTCAAGCTGGCAAAAGCACCGCAAAGAACTGTGCGTTCTTTGAAATCCCAAATCCACAAGGAGAGTCCAATTGTGTCGTTTGCGATGCCTGACCTTCCCAACACTGGACGGGAAGAGCATGCGCCTTCCACTATTTGCATGCCCCCTGCAAGTGCTGGAAGGAGCACCCGCAGTCCAGTTCCTGATAGTCAGATTGAAGATGTCAGTGTTGAAGTACACCAGGATGAGGAGGATATGGGTGTTGCTGGCGCTGGGGAGGAAATTGACCAGGAGGATTCTGATGGTGAGGTGGTTTGTTTAAGTCAGGCACCCGGGGAGACACCTGTTGTCCGTGGGAGGAATATGGCCGTTGACATGCCAGGTGAAAATACCAAAAAAATCAGCTCTTCGGTGTGGAGGTATTTCACCAGAAATGCGGACAACAGGTGTCAAGCCGTGTGTTCCCTTTGTCAAGCTGTAATAAGTAGGGGTAAGGACGTTAACCACCTCGGAACATCCTCCCTTATACGTCACCTGCAGCGCATTCATAATAAGTCAGTGACAAGTTCAAAAACTTTGGGTGACAGCGGAAGCAGTCCACTGACCAGTAAATCCCTTCCTCTTGTAACCAAGCTCACGCAAACCACCCCACCAACTCCCTCAGTGTCAATTTCCTCCTTCCCCAGGAATGCCAATAGTCCTGCAGGCCATGTCACTGGCAAGTCTGACGAGTCCTCTCCTGCCTGGGATTCCTCCGATGCATCCTTGCGTGTAACGCCTACTGCTGCTGGCGCTGCTGTTGTTGCCGCTGGGAGTCGATGGTCATCCCTGAGGGGAAGTCGTAAGCCCACTTGTACTACTTCCAGTAAGCAATTGACTGTTCAACAGTCCTTTGCGAGGAAGATGAAATATCACAGCAGTCATCCTACTGCAAAGCGGATAACTGAGTCCTTGACAACTATGTTGGTGTTAGACGTGCGTCCGGTATCCGCCGTTAGTTCACAGGGAACTAGACAATTTATTGAGGCAGTGTGCCCCCGTTACCAAATACCATCTAGGTTCCACTTCTCTAGGCAGGCGATACCGAGAATGTACACGGACGTCAGAAAAAGACTCACCAGTGTCCTAAAAAATGCAGTTGTACCCAATGTCCACTTAACCACGGACATGTGGACAAGTGGAGCAGGGCAGGGTCAGGACTATATGACTGTGACAGCCCACTGGGTAGATGTATGGACTCCCGCCGCAAGAACAGCAGCGGCGGCACCAGTAGCAGCATCTCGCAAACGCCAACTCTTTCCTAGGCAGGCTACGCTTTGTATCACCGCTTTCCAGAATACGCACACAGCTGAAAACCTCTTACGGCAACTGAGGAAGATCATCGCGGAATGGTTTACCCCAATTGGACTCTCCTGTGGATTTGTGGCATCGGACAACGCCAGCAATATTGTGTGTGCATTAAATATGGGCAAATTCCAGCACGTCCCATGTTTTGCACATACCTTGAATTTGGTGGTGCAGAATTTTTTAAAAAACGACAGGGGCGTGCAAGAGATGCTGTCGGTGGCCAGAAAAATTGCGGGACACTTTCGGCGTACAGGCACCACGTACAGAAGACTGGAGCACCACCAAAAACTACTGAACCTGCCCTGCCATCATCTGAAGCAAGAAGTGGTAACGAGGTGGAATTCAACCCTCTATATGCTTCAGAGGTTGGAGGAGCAGCAAAAGGCCATTCAAGCCTATACAATTGAGCACGATATAGGAGATGGAATGCACCTGTCTCAAGTGCAGTGGAGAATGATTTCAACGTTGTGCAAGGTTCTGATGCCCTTTGAACTTGCCACACGTGAAGTCAGTTCAGACACTGCCAGCCTGAGTCAGGTCATTCCCCTCATCAGGCTTTTGCAGAAGAAGCTGGAGGCATTGAAGAAGGAGCTAACACGGAGCGATTCCGCTAGGCATGTGGGACTTGTGGATGCAGCCCTTAATTCGCTTAACAAGGATTCACGGGTGGTCAATCTGTTGAAATCAGAGCACTACATTTTGGCCACCGTGCTCGATCCTAGATTTAAAGCCTACCTTGGATCTCTCTTTCCGGCAGACACAGGTCTGCTGGGGTTGAAAGACCTGCTGGTGACAAAATTGTCAAGTCAAGCGGAACGCGACCTGTCAACATCTCCTCCTTCACATTCTCCCGCAACTGGGGGTGCGAGGAAAAGGCTCAGAATTCCGAGCCCACCCGCTGGCGGTGATGCAGGGCAGTCTGGAGCGACTGCTGATGCTGACATCTGGTCCGGACTGAAGGACCTGACAACGATTACGGACATGTCGTCTACTGTCACTGCATATG
>NW_026969702.1:0-30764 GCF_028390025.1 Pseudophryne corroboree
GACACAGTGACCACCAGTATACTATATATAGCAGTACGGTAGGCCACTGCTGTACCTCCCTCTGTGTCGTCATCCATTAAGTATACTATCCATCTGTACCTGTGGTGCATTTTAGTTTTGCAGTTTGCTGACACAGTGACCACCAGTATACTATATATAGCAGTACGGTAGGCCACTGCTGTACCTACCTCTGTATCGTCATCCATTAAGTATACTATCCATCTACATTCTATACCTGTGGTGCATTTTAGTTTTGCAGTTTGCTGACACAGTGACCACCAGTATACTATATATAGCAGTACGGTAGGCCACTGCTGTACCTACCTCTGTGTCGTCATTCATTAAGTATACCATCCATCTACATTCTATACCTATGGTGCATTTTAGTTTTGCAGTTTTCTGACACAGTGACCACCAGTATACTATATATAGCAGTACGGTAGGCCACTGCTGTACCTACCTCTGTGTCGTCATCCATTAAGTATACTATCCATCTACATTCTATACCTGTGGTGCATTTTAGTTTTGCAGTTTGCTGACACAGTGACCACCAGTATACTATATATAGCAGTACGGTAGGCCACTGCTGTACCTACCTCTGTGTCGTCATTCATTAAGTATACTATCCATCTACATTCTATACCTATGGTGCATTTTAGTTTTGCAGTTTTCTGACACAGTGACCACCAGTATACTATATATAGCAGTACGGTAGGCCACTGCTGTACCTACCTCTGTGTCGTCATCCATTAAATTTACAATCCATCTACATTCTATACCTGTGGTGCATTTTAGTTTTGCAGTTTGCTGACATAGTGACCACCAGTATACTATATATAGTAGTACGGTAGGCCACTGCTGTACCTACCTCTGTGTCGTCATCCATTAAATTTACTATCCATCTACATTCTATACCTGTGGTGCATTTTAGTTTTGCAGTTTGCTGACACAGTGACCACCAATATACTATATATAGCAGTACGGTAGGCCACTGCTGTACCTACCTCTGTGTCGTCATCCATAAAGTATACTATCCATCTACATTCTATACCTGTGGTGCATTTTAGTTTTGCAGTTTGCTGACACAGTGACCACCAGTATACTATATATAGCAGTACGGTAGGCCACTGCTGTACCTACCTCTGTATCGTCATCCATTAAGTATACTATCCATATACATTCTATACCTGTGGTGCATTTTAGTTTTGCAGTTTGCTGACATAGTGACCACCAGTATACTATATATAGTAGTACGGTAGGCCACTGCTGTACCTACCTCTGTGTCGTCATCCATTAAATTTACTATCCATCTACATTCTATACCTGTGGTGCATTTTAGTTTTGCAGTTTGCTGACACAGTGACCACCAGTATACTATATATAGCAGTACGGTAGGCCACTGCTGTACCTACCTCTGTGTCGTCATCCATTAAGTATACTATCCATCTACATTCTATACCTGTGGTGCATTTTAGTTTTGCAGTTTGCTGACACAGTGACCACCAGTATACTATATATAGCAGTACGGTAGGCCACTGCTGTACCTACCTCTGTGTCGTCATTCATTAAGTATACTATCCATCTACATTCTATACCTGTGGTGCATTTTAGTTTTGCAGTTTGCTGACACAGTGACCACCAGTATACTATATATAGCAGTACGGTAGGCCACTGCTGTACCTACCTCTGTGTCATCATTCATTAAGTATACTATCCATCTACATTATATACCTGTGGTGCATTTTAGTTTTGCAGTTTGCTGACACAGTGACCACCAGTATACTATATATAGCAGTACGGTAGGCCACTGCTGTACCTACCTCTGTGTCGTCATCCATTAAGTATACTATCCATCTACATTCTATACCTGTGGTGCATTTTAGTTTTGCAGTTTGCTGACACAGTGACCACCAGTATACTATATATAGCAGTACGGTAGGCCACTGCTGTACCTCCCTCTGTGTCGTCATCCATTAAGTATACTATCCATCTACATTCTATACCTGTGGTGCATTTTAGTTTTGCAGTTTGCTGACACAGTGACCACCAGTATACTATATATAGCAGTACGGTAGGCCACTGCTGTACCTACCTCTGTATCGTCATCCATTAAGTATACTATCCATCTACATTCTATACCTGTGGTGCATTTTAGTTTTGCAGTTTGCTGACACAGTGACCACCAGTATACTATATATAGCAGTACGGTAGGCCACTGCTGTACCTACCTCTGTGTCGTCATTCATTAAGTATACTATCCATCTACATTCTATACCTATGGTGCATTTTAGTTTTGCAGTTTTCTGACACAGTGACCACCAGTATACTATATATAGCAGTACGGTAGGCCACTGCTGTACCTACCTCTGTGTCGTCATCCATTAAGTATACTATCCATCTACATTCTATACCTGTGGTGCATTTTAGTTTTGCAGTTTGCTGACACAGTGACCACCAGTATACTATATATAGCAGTACGGTAGGCCACTGCTGTACCTACCTCTGTATCGTCATCCATTAAGTATACTATCCATCTACATTCTATACCTGTGGTGCATTTTAGTTTTGCAGTTTGCTGACACAGTGACCACCAGTATACTATATATAGCAGTACGGTAGGCCACTGCTGTACCTACCTCTGTGTCGTCATCCATTAAGTATACTATCCATCTACATTCTATACCTGTGGTGCATTTTAGTTTTGCAGTTTGCTGACACAGTGACCACCAGTATACTATATATAGCAGTACGGTAGGCCACTGCTGTACCTACCTCTGTATCGTCATCCATTAAGTATACTATCCATCTACATTCTATACCTGTGGTGCATTTTAGTTTTGCAGTTTGCTGACACAGTGACCACCAGTATACTATATATAGCAGTACGGTAGGCCACTGCTGTACCTACCTCTGTGTCGTCATTCATTAAGTATACTATCCATCTACATTCTATAAATGTGGTGCATTTTAGTTTTGCAGTTTGCTGACACAGTGACCACCAGTATACTATATATAGCAGTACGGTAGGCCACTGCTGTACCTACCTCTGTGTCGTCATCCATTAAGTATACTATCCATCTACATTCTATACCTGTGGTGCATTTTAGTTTTGCAGTTTGCTGACACAGTGACCACCAGTATACTATATATAGCAGTACGGTAGGCCACTGCTGTACCTACCTCTGTATCGTCATCCATTAAGTATACTATCCATCTACATTCTATACCTGTGGTGCATTTTAGTTTTGCAGTTTGCTGACATAGTGACCACCAGTATACTATATATAGTAGTACGGTAGGCCACTGCTGTACCTACCTCTGTGTCGTCATCCATTAAATTTACTATCCATCTACATTCTATACCTGTGGTGCATTTTAGTTTTGCAGTTTGCTGACACAGTGACCACCAGTATACTATATATAGCAGTACGGTAGGCCACTGCTGTACCTACCTCTGTGTCGTCATCCATTAAGTATACTATCCATCTACATTTTATACCTGTGGTGCATTTTAGTTTTGCAGTTTGCTGACACAGTGACCACCAGTATACTATATATAGCAGTACGGTAGGCCACTGCTGTACCTACCTCTGTATCGTCATCCATTAAGTATACTATCCATTTACATTCTATACCTGTGGTGCATTTTAGTTTTGCAGTTTGCTGACACAGTGACCACCAGTATACTATATATAGCAGTACGGTAGGCCACTGCTGTACCTACCTCTGTGTCGTCATTCATTAAGTATACTATCCATCTACATTCTATACCTGTGGTGCATTTTAGTTTTGCAGTTTGCTGACACAGTGATTACCAGTATACGATATATAGCAGTACGGTAGGCCACTGCTGTACCTACCTCTGTGTCGTCATCCATTAAGTATACTATCCATCTACATTCTATACCTGTGGTGCATTTTAGTTTTGCAGTTTGCTGACACAGTGACCACCAGTATTCTATATATAGCAGTACGGTAGGCCACTGCTGTACCTACCTCTGTATCGTCATCCATTAAGTATACTATCCATCTACATTCTATACCTGTGGTGCATTTGTTTTGCAGTTTGCTGACACAGTGACCACCAGTATACTATATATAGCAGTACGGTAGGCCACTGCTGTACCTACCTCTGTGTCGTCATCCATTAAGTATACTATCCATCTACATTCTATACCTGTGGTGCATTTTAGTTTTGCAGTTTGCTGACACAGTGACCACCAGTATACTATATATAGCAGTACGGTAGGCCACTGCTGTACCTACCTCTGTATCGTCATCCATTAAGTATACTATCCATCTACATTCTATACCTGTGGTGCATTTTAGTTTTGCAGTTTGCTGACACAGTGACCACCAGTATACTATATATAGCAGTACGGTAGGCCACTGCTGTACCTACCTCTGTGTCGTCATTCATTAAGTATACTATCCATCTACATTCTATACCTGTGGTGCATTTTAGTTTTGCAGTTTTCTGACACAGTGACCACCAGTATACTATATATAGCAGTACGGTAGGCCACTGCTGTACCTACGTCTGTGTCGTGATCCATTAAGTATACTATCCATCTACATTCTATACCTGTGGTGCATTTTAGTTTTGCAGTTTGCTGACACAGTGACCACCAGTATACTATATATAGCAGTACGGTAGGCCACTGCTATACCTACCTCTGTATCGTCATCCATTAAGTATACTATCCATCTACATTCTATACCTGTGGTGCATTTTAGTTTTGCAGTTTGCTGACACAGTGACCACCAGTATACTATATATAGCAGTACGGTAGGCCACTGCTGTACCTACCTCTGTGTCGTCATCCATTAAGTATACTATCCATCTACATTCTATACCTGTGGTGCATTTTAGTTTTGCAGTTTGCTGACACAGTGACCACCAGTATACTATATATAGCAGTACGGTAGGCCACTGCTGTACCTACCTCTGTATCATCATCCATTAAGTATACTATCCATCTACATTCTATACCTGTGGTGCATTTTAGTTTTGCAGTTTGCTGACACAGTGACCACCAGTATACTATATATAGCAGTACGGTAGGCCACTGCTGTACCTACCTCTGTGTCGTCATTCATTAAGTATACTATCCATCTACATTCTATAAATGTGGTGCATTTTAGTTTTGCAGTTTGCTGACACAGTGACCACCAGTATACTATATATAGCAGTACGGTAGGCCACTGCTGTACCTACCTCTGTGTCGTCATCCATTAAGTATACTATCCATCTACATTCTATACCTGTGGTGCATTTTAGTTTTGCAGTTTGCTGACACAGTGACCACCAGTATACTATATAAAGCAGTACGGTAGGCCACTGCTGTACCTACCTCTGTATGGTCATCCATTAAGTATACTATCCATCTACATTCTATACCTGTGGTGCATTTTAGTTTTGCAGTTTGCTGACATAGTGACCACCAGTATACTATATATAGTAGTACGGTAGGCCACTGCTGTACCTACCTCTGTGTCGTCATCCATTAAATTTACTATCCATCTACATTCTATACCTGTGGTGCATTTTAGTTTTGCAGTTTGCTGACACAGTGACCACCAGTATACTATATATAGCAGTACGGTAGGCCACTGCTGTACCTACCTCTGTGTCGTCATCCATTAAGTATACTATCCATCTACATTCTATACCTGTGGTGCATTTTAGTTTTGCAGTTTGCTGACACAGTGACCACCAGTATACTATATATAGCAGTACGGTAGGCCACTGCTGTACCTACCTCTGTGTCGTCATCCATTAAGTATACTATCCATCTACATTCTATACCTGTGGTGCATTTTAGTTTTGCAGTTTGCTGACACAGTGACCACCAGTATACTATATATAGCAGTACGGTAGGCCACTGCTGTACCTACCTCTGTGTCGTCATTCATTAAGTATACTATCCATCTACATTCTATACCTGTGGTGTATTTTAGTTTTGCAGTTTGCTGACACAGTGACCACCAGTATACTATATATAGCAGTACGGTAGGCCACTGCTGTACCTACCTCTGTGTCATCATTCATTAAGTATACTATCCATCTACATTATATACCTGTGGTGCATTTTTGTTTTGCAGTTTGCTGACACAGTGACCACCAGTATACTATATATAGCAGTACGGTAGGCCACTGCTGTACCTACCTCTGTGTCGTCATCCATTAAGTATACTATCCATCTACATTCTATACCTGTGGTGCATTTTAGTTTTGCAGTTTGCTGACACAGTGACCACCAGTATACTATATATAGCAGTACGGTAGGCCACTGCTGTACCTCCCTCTGTGTCGTCATCCATTAAGTATACTATCCATCTGTACCTGTGGTGCATTTTAGTTTTGCAGTTTGCTGACACAGTGACCACCAGTATACTATATATAGCAGTACGGTAGGCCACTGCTGTACCTACCTCTGTATCGTCATCCATTAAGTATACTATCCATCTACATTCTATACCTGTGGTGCATTTTAGTTTTGCAGTTTGCTGACACAGTGACCACCAGTATACTATATATAGCAGTACGGTAGGCCACTGCTGTACCTACCTCTGTGTCGTCATTCATTAAGTATACTATCCATCTACATTCTATACCTATGGTGCATTTTAGTTTTGCAGTTTTCTGACACAGTGACCACCAGTATACTATATATAGCAGTACGGTAGGCCACTGCTGTACCTACCTCTGTGTCGTCATCCATTAAGTATACTATCCATCTACATTCTATACCTGTGGTGCATTTTAGTTTTGCAGTTTGCTGACACAGTGACCACCAGTATACTATATATAGCAGTACGGTAGGCCACTGCTGTACCTACCTCTGTGTCGTCATTCATTAAGTATACTATCCATCTACATTCTATACCTATGGTGCATTTTAGTTTTGCAGTTTTCTGACACAGTGACCACCAGTATACTATATATAGCAGTACGGTAGGCCACTGCTGTACCTACCTCTGTGTCGTCATCCATTAAGTATACTATCCATCTACATTCTATACCTGTGGTGCATTTTAGTTTTGCAGTTTGCTGACACAGTGACCACCAGTATACTATATATAGCAGTACGGTAGGCCACTGCTGTACCTACCTCTGTATCGTCATCCATTAAGTATACTATCCATCTACATTCTATACCTGTGGTGCATTTTAGTTTTGCAGTTTGCTGACACAGTGACCACCAGTATACTATATATAGCAGTACGGTAGGCCACTGCTGTACCTACCTATGTATCGTCATCCATTAAGTATACTATCCATCTACATTCTATACCTGTGGTGCATTTTAGTTTTGCAGTTTGCTGACACAGTGACCACCAGTATACTATATATAGCAGTACGGTAGGCCACTGCTGTACCTACCTCTGTGTCGTCATTCATTAAGTATACTATCCATCTACATTCTATAAATGTGGTGCATTTTAGTTTTGCAGTTTGCTGACACAGTGACCACCAGTATACTATATATAGCAGTACGGTAGGCCACTGCTGTACCTACCTCTGTGTCGTCATCCATTAAGTATACTATCCATCTACATTCTATACCTGTGGTGCATTTTAGTTTTGCAGTTTGCTGACACAGTGACCACCAGTATACTATATATAGCAGTACGGTAGGCCACTGCTGTACCTACCTCTGTATCGTCATCCATTAAGTATACTATCCATCTACATTCTATACCTGTGGTGCATTTTAGTTTTGCAGTTTGCTGACATAGTGACCACCAGTATACTATATATAGTAGTACGGTAGGCCACTGCTGTACCTACCTCTGTGTCGTCATCCATTAAATTTACTATCCATCTACATTTCTATACCTGTGGTGCATTTTAGTTTTGCAGTTTGCTGACACAGTGACCACCAGTATACTATATATAGCAGTACGGTAGGCCACTGCTGTACTACCTCTGTGTCGTCATCCATTAAGTATACTATCCATCTACATTTTATACCTGTGGTGCATTTTAGTTTTGCAGTTTGCTGACACAGTGACCACCAGTATACTATATATAGCAGTACGGTAGGCCACTGCTGTACCTACCTCTGTATCGTCATCCATTAAGTATACTATCCATCTACATTCTATACCTGTGGTGCATTTTAGTTTTGCAGTTTGCTGACACAGTGACCACCAGTATACTATATATAGCAGTACGGTAGGCCACTGCTGTACCTACCTCTGTGTCGTCATTCATTAAGTATACTATCCATCTACATTCTATACCTGTGGTGCATTTTAGTTTTGCAGTTTGCTGACACAGTGATTACCAGTATACGATATATAGCAGTACGGTAGGCCACTGCTGTACCTACCTCTGTGTCGTCATCCATTAAGTATACTATCCATCTACATTCTATACCTGTGGTGCATTTTAGTTTTGCAGTTTGCTGACAACAGTGACCACCAGTATACTATATATAGCAGTACGGTAGGCCACTGCTGTACCTACCTCTGTATCGTCATCCATTAAGTATACTATCCATCTACATTCTATACCTGTGGTGCATTTGTTTTGCAGTTTGCTGACACAGTGACCACCAGTATACTATATATAGCAGTACGGTAGGCCACTGCTGTACCTACCTCTGTGTCGTCATCCATTAAGTATACTATCCATCTACATTCTATACCTGTGGTGCATTTTAGTTTTGCAGTTTGCTGACACAGTGACCACCAGTATACTATATATAGTAGTACGGTAGGCCACTGCTGTACCTACCTCTGTATCGTCATCCATTAAGTATACTATCCATCTACATTCTATACCTGTGGTGCATTTTAGTTTTGCAGTTTGCTGACACAGTGACCACCAGTATACTATATATAGCAGTACGGTAGGCCACTGCTGTACCTACCTCTGTGTCATCATTCATTAAGTATACTATCCATCTACATTCTATACCTGTGGTGCATTTTAGTTTTGCAGTTTTCTGACACAGTGACCACCAGTATACTATATATAGCAGTACGGTAGGCCACTGCTGTACCTACCTCTGTGTCGTCATCCATTAAGTATACTAATCATCTACATTCTATACCTGTGGTGCATTTTAGTTTTGCAGTTTGCTGACACAGTGACCACCAGTATACTATATATAGCAGTACGGTAGGCCACTGCTGTACCTACCTCTGTATCGTCATCCATTAAGTATACTATCCATCTACATTCTATACCTGTGGTGCATTTTAGTTTTGCAGTTTGCTGACACAGTGACCACCAGTATACTATATATAGCAGTACGGTAGGCCACTGCTGTACCTACCTCTGTGTCGTCATCCATTAAGTATACTATCCATCTACATTCTATACCTGTGGTGCATTTTAGTTTTGCAGTTTGCTGACACAGTGACCACCAGTATACTATATATAGCAGTACGGTAGGCCACTGCTGTACCTACCTCTGTATCGTCATCCATTAAGTATACTATCCATCTACATTCTATACCTGTGGTGCATTTTAGTTTTGCAGTTTGCTGACACAGTGACCACCAGTATACTATATATAGCAGTACGGTAGGCCACTGCTGTACCTACCTCTGTGTCGTCATTCATTAAGTATACTATCCATCTACATTCTATAAATGTGGTGCATTTTAGTTTTGCAGTTTGCTGACACAGTGACCACAGTATACTATATATAGCAGTACGGTAGGCCACTGCTGTACCTACCTCTGTGTCGTCATCCATTAAGTATACTATCCATCTACATTCTATACCTGTGGTGCATTTTAGTTTTGCAGTTTGCTGACATAGTGACCACCAGTATACTATATATAGTAGTACGGTAGGCCACTGCTGTACCTACCTCTGTGTCGTCATCCATTAAGTATACTATCCATCTACATTCTATACCTGTGGTGCATTTTAGTTTTGCAGTTTGCTGACACAGTGACCACCAGTATACTATATATAGCAGTACGGTAGGCCACTGCTGTACCTACCTCTGTGTCGTCATCCATTAAGTATACTATCCATCTACATTCTATACCTGTGGTGCATTTTAGTTTTGCAGTTTGCTGACACAGTGACCACCAGTATACTATATATAGCAGTACGGTAGGCCACTGCTGTACCTACCTCTGTGTCGTCATCCATTAAGTATACTATCCATCTACATTCTATACCTGTGGTGCATTTTAGTTTTGCAGTTTGCTGACACAGTGACCACCAGTATACTATATATAGCAGTACGGTAGGCCACTGCTGTACCTACCTCTGTGTCGTCATCCATTAAGTATACTATCCATCTACATTCTATACCTGTGGTGCATTTTAGTTTTGCAGTTTGCTGACACAGTGACCACCAGTATACTATATATAGCAGTACGGTAGGCCACTGCTGTACCTACCTCTGTGTCGTCATTCATTAAGTATACTATCCATCTACATTCTATACCTGTGGTGTATTTTAGTTTTGCAGTTTGCTGACACAGTGACCACCAGTATACTATATATAGCAGTACGGTAGGCCACTGCTGTACCTACCTCTGTGTCATCATTCATTAAGTATACTATCCATCTACATTATATACCTGTGGTGCATTTTTGTTTTGCAGTTTGCTGACACAGTGACCACCAGTATACTATATATAGCAGTACGGTAGGCCACTGCTGTACCTACCTCTGTGTCGTCATCCATTAAGTATACTATCCATCTACATTCTATACCTGTGGTGCATTTTAGTTTTGCAGTTTGCTGACACAGTGACCACCAGTATACTATATATAGCAGTACGGTAGGCCACTGCTGTACCTCCCTCTGTGTCGTCATCCATTAAGTATACTATCCATCTGTACCTGTGGTGCATTTTAGTTTTGCAGTTTGCTGACACAGTGACCACCAGTATACTATATATAGCAGTACGGTAGGCCACTGCTGTACCTACCTCTGTATCGTCATCCATTAAGTATACTATCCATCTACATTCTATACCTGTGGTGCATTTTAGTTTTGCAGTTTGCTGACACAGTGACCACCAGTATACTATATATAGCAGTACGGTAGGCCACTGCTGTACCTACCTCTGTGTCGTCATTCATTAAGTATACTATCCATCTACATTCTATACCTATGGTGCATTTTAGTTTTGCAGTTTTCTGACACAGTGACCACCAGTATACTATATATAGCAGTACGGTAGGCCACTGCTGTACCTACCTCTGTGTCGTCATCCATTAAGTATACTATCCATCTACATTCTATACCTGTGGTGCATTTTAGTTTTGCAGTTTGCTGACACAGTGACCACCAGTATACTATATATAGCAGTACGGTAGGCCACTGCTGTACCTACCTCTGTGTCGTCATTCATTAAGTATACTATCCATCTACATTCTATACCTATGGTGCATTTTAGTTTTGCAGTTTTCTGACACAGTGACCACCAGTATACTATATATAGCAGTACGGTAGGCCACTGCTGTACCTACCTCTGTGTCGTCATCCATTAAGTATACTATCCATCTACATTCTATACCTGTGGTGCATTTTAGTTTTGCAGTTTGCTGACACAGTGACCACCAGTATACTATATATAGCAGTACGGTAGGCCACTGCTGTACCTACCTCTGTATCGTCATCCATTAAGTATACTATCCATCTACATTCTATACCTGTGGTGCATTTTAGTTTTGCAGTTTGCTGACACAGTGACCACCAGTATACTATATATAGCAGTACGGTAGGCCACTGCTGTACCTACCTATGTATCGTCATCCATTAAGTATACTATCCATCTACATTCTATACCTGTGGTGCATTTTAGTTTTGCAGTTTGCTGACACAGTGACCACCAGTATACTATATATAGCAGTACGGTAGGCCACTGCTGTACCTACCTCTGTGTCGTCATTCATTAAGTATACTATCCATCTACATTCTATAAATGTGGTGCATTTTAGTTTTGCAGTTTGCTGACACAGTGACCACCAGTATACTATATATAGCAGTACGGTAGGCCACTGCTGTACCTACCTCTGTGTCGTCATCCATTAAGTATACTATCCATCTACATTCTATACCTGTGGTGCATTTTAGTTTTGCAGTTTGCTGACACAGTGACCACCAGTATACTATATATAGCAGTACGGTAGGCCACTGCTGTACCTACCTCTGTATCGTCATCCATTAAGTATACTATCCATCTACATTCTATACCTGTGGTGCATTTTAGTTTTGCAGTTTGCTGACATAGTGACCACCAGTATACTATATATAGTAGTACGGTAGGCCACTGCTGTACCTACCTCTGTGTCGTCATCCATTAAATTTACTATCCATCTACATTCTATACCTGTGGTGCATTTTAGTTTTGCAGTTTGCTGACACAGTGACCACCAGTATACTATATATAGCAGTACGGTAGGCCACTGCTGTACCTACCTCTGTGTCGTCATCCATTAAGTATACTATCCATCTACATTTTATACCTGTGGTGCATTTTAGTTTTGCAGTTTGCTGACACAGTGACCACCAGTATACTATATATAGCAGTACGGTAGGCCACTGCTGTACCTACCTCTGTATCGTCATCCATTAAGTATACTATCCATCTACATTCTATACCTGTGGTGCATTTTAGTTTTGCAGTTTGCTGACACAGTGACCACCAGTATACTATATATAGCAGTACGGTAGGCCACTGCTGTACCTACCTCTGTGTCGTCATTCATTAAGTATACTATCCATCTACATTCTATACCTGTGGTGCATTTTAGTTTTGCAGTTTGCTGACACAGTGATTACCAGTATACGATATATAGCAGTACGGTAGGCCACTGCTGTACCTACCTCTGTGTCGTCATCCATTAAGTATACTATCCATCTACATTCTATACCTGTGGTGCATTTTAGTTTTGCAGTTTGCTGACACAGTGACCACCAGTATACTATATATAGCAGTACGGTAGGCCACTGCTGTACCTACCTCTGTATCGTCATCCATTAAGTATACTATCCATCTACATTCTATACCTGTGGTGCATTTGTTTTGCAGTTTGCTGACACAGTGACCACCAGTATACTATATATAGCAGTACGGTAGGCCACTGCTGTACCTACCTCTGTGTCGTCATCCATTAAGTATACTATCCATCTACATTCTATACCTGTGGTGCATTTTAGTTTTGCAGTTTGCTGACACAGTGACCACCAGTATACTATATATAGTAGTACGGTAGGCCACTGCTGTACCTACCTCTGTATCGTCATCCATTAAGTATACTATCCATCTACATTCTATACCTGTGGTGCATTTTAGTTTTGCAGTTTGCTGACACAGTGACCACCAGTATACTATATATAGCAGTACGGTAGGCCACTGCTGTACCTACCTCTGTGTCATCATTCATTAAGTATACTATCCATCTACATTCTATACCTGTGGTGCATTTTAGTTTTGCAGTTTTCTGACACAGTGACCACCAGTATACTATATATAGCAGTACGGTAGGCCACTGCTGTACCTACCTCTGTGTCGTCATCCATTAAGTATACTAATCATCTACATTCTATACCTGTGGTGCATTTTAGTTTTGCAGTTTGCTGACACAGTGACCACCAGTATACTATATATAGCAGTACGGTAGGCCACTGCTGTACCTACCTCTGTATCGTCATCCATTAAGTATACTATCCATCTACATTCTATACCTGTGGTGCATTTTAGTTTTGCAGTTTGCTGACACAGTGACCACCAGTATACTATATATAGCAGTACGGTAGGCCACTGCTGTACCTACCTCTGTGTCGTCATCCATTAAGTATACTATCCATCTACATTCTATACCTGTGGTGCATTTTAGTTTTGCAGTTTGCTGACACAGTGACCACCAGTATACTATATATAGCAGTACGGTAGGCCACTGCTGTACCTACCTCTGTATCGTCATCCATTAAGTATACTATCCATCTACATTCTATACCTGTGGTGCATTTTAGTTTTGCAGTTTGCTGACACAGTGACCACCAGTATACTATATATAGCAGTACGGTAGGCCACTGCTGTACCTACCTCTGTGTCGTCATTCATTAAGTATACTATCCATCTACATTCTATAAATGTGGTGCATTTTAGTTTTGCAGTTTGCTGACACAGTGACCACAGTATACTATATATAGCAGTACGGTAGGCCACTGCTGTACCTACCTCTGTGTCGTCATCCATTAAGTATACTATCCATCTACATTCTATACCTGTGGTGCATTTTAGTTTTGCAGTTTGCTGACATAGTGACCACCAGTATACTATATATAGTAGTACGGTAGGCCACTGCTGTACCTACCTCTGTGTCGTCATCCATTAAGTATACTATCCATCTACATTCTATACCTGTGGTGCATTTTAGTTTTGCAGTTTGCTGACACAGTGACCACCAGTATACTATATATAGCAGTACGGTAGGCCACTGCTGTACCTACCTCTGTGTCGTCATCCATTAAGTATACTATCCATCTACATTCTATACCTGTGGTGCATTTTAGTTTTGCAGTTTGCTGACACAGTGACCACCAGTATACTATATATAGCAGTACGGTAGGCCACTGCTGTACCTACCTCTGTGTCGTCATTCATTAAGTATACTATCCATCTACATTCTATACCTGTGGTGTATTTTAGTTTTGCAGTTTGCTGACACAGTGACCACCAGTATACTATATATAGCAGTACGGTAGGCCACTGCTGTACCTACCTCTGTGTCATCATTCATTAAGTATACTATCCATCTACATTATATACCTGTGGTGCATTTTTGTTTTGCAGTTTGCTGACACAGTGACCACCAGTATACTATATATAGCAGTACGGTAGGCCACTGCTGTACCTACCTCTGTGTCGTCATCCATTAAGTATACTATCCATCTACATTCTATACCTGTGGTGCATTTTAGTTTTGCAGTTTGCTGACACAGTGACCACCAGTATACTATATATAGCAGTACGGTAGGCCACTGCTGTACCTCCCTCTGTGTCGTCATCCATTAAGTATACTATCCATCTGTACCTGTGGTGCATTTTAGTTTTGCAGTTTGCTGACACAGTGACCACCAGTATACTATATATAGCAGTACGGTAGGCCACTGCTGTACCTACCTCTGTATCGTCATCCATTAAGTATACTATCCATCTACATTCTATACCTGTGGTGCATTTTAGTTTTGCAGTTTGCTGACACAGTGACCACCAGTATACTATATATAGCAGTACGGTAGGCCACTGCTGTACCTACCTCTGTGTCGTCATTCATTAAGTATACTATCCATCTACATTCTATACCTATGGTGCATTTTAGTTTTGCAGTTTTCTGACACAGTGACCACCAGTATACTATATATAGCAGTACGGTAGGCCACTGCTGTACCTACCTCTGTGTCGTCATCCATTAAGTATACTATCCATCTACATTCTATACCTGTGGTGCATTTTAGTTTTGCAGTTTGCTGACACAGTGACCACCAGTATACTATATATAGCAGTACGGTAGGCCACTGCTGTACCTACCTCTGTGTCGTCATTCATTAAGTATACTATCCATCTACATTCTATACCTATGGTGCATTTTAGTTTTGCAGTTTTCTGACACAGTGACCACCAGTATACTATATATAGCAGTACGGTAGGCCACTGCTGTACCTACTTCTGTGTCGTCATCCATTAAGTATACTATCCATCTACATTCTATACCTGTGGTGCATTTTAGTTTTGCAGTTTGCTGACACAGTGACCACCAGTATACTATATATAGCAGTACGGTAGGCCACTGCTGTACCTACCTCTGTATCGTCATCCATTAAGTATACTATCCATCTACATTCTATACCTGTGGTGCATTTTAGTTTTGCAGTTTGCTGACACAGTGACCACCAGTATACTATATATAGCAGTACGGTAGGCCACTGCTGTACCTACCTCTGTATCGTCATCCATTAAGTATACTATCCATCTACATTCTATACCTGTGGTGCATTTTAGTTTTGCAGTTTGCTGACATAGTGACCACCAGTATACTATATATAGTAGTACGGTAGGCCACTGCTGTACCTACCTCTGTGTCGTCATCCATTAAATTTACTATCCATCTACATTCTATACCTGTGGTGCATTTTAGTTTTGCAGTTTGCTGACACAGTGACCACCAGTATACTATATATAGCAGTACGGTAGGCCACTGCTGTACCTACCTCTGTGTCGTCATCCATTAAGTATACTATCCATCTACATTCTATACCTGTGGTGCATTTTAGTTTTGCAGTTTGCTGACACAGTGACCACCAGTATACTATATATAGCAGTACGGTAGGCCACTGCTGTACCTACCTCTGTATCGTCATCCATTAAGTATACTATCCATCTACATTCTATACCTGTGGTGCATTTTAGTTTTGCAGTTTGCTGACATAGTGACCACCAGTATACTATATATAGTAGTACGGTAGGCCACTGCTGTACCTACCTCTGTGTCGTCATCCATTAAATTTACTATCCATCTACATTCTATACCTGTGGTGCATTTTAGTTTTGCAGTTTGCTGACACAGTGACCACCAGTATACTATATATAGCAGTACGGTAGGCCACTGCTGTACCTACCTCTGTGTCGTCATCCATTAAGTATACTATCCATCTACATTCTATACCTGTGGTGCATTTTAGTTTTGCAGTTTGCTGACACAGTGACCACCAGTATACTATATATAGCAGTACGGTAGGCCACTGCTGTACCTACCTCTGTGTCGTCATCCATTAAGTATACTATCCATCTACATTCTATACCTGTGGTGCATTTTAGTTTTGCAGTTTGCTGACACAGTGACCACCAGTATACTATATATAGCAGTACGGTAGGCCACTGCTGTACCTACCTCTGTGTCGTCATTCATTAAGTATACTATCCATCTACATTCTATACCTGTGGTGCATTTTAGTTTTGCAGTTTGCTGACACAGTGACCACCAGTATACTATATATAGCAGTACGGTAGGCCACTGCTGTACTTACCTCTGTGTCATCATTCATTAAGTATACTATCCATCTACATTATATACCTGTGGTGCATTTTAGTTTTGCAGTTTGCTGACACAGTGACCACCAGTATACTATATATAGCAGTACGGTAGGCCACTGCTGTACCTACCTCTGTGTCGTCATCCATTAAGTATACTATCCATCTACATTCTATACCTGTGGTGCATTTTAGTTTTGCAGTTTGCTGACACAGTGACCACCAGTATACTATATATAGCAGTACGGTAGGCCACTGCTGTACCTACCTCTGTATCGTCATCCATTAAGTATACTATCCATCTACATTCTATACCTGTGGTGCATTTTAGTTTTGCAGTTTGCTGACATAGTGACCACCAGTATACTATATATAGTAGTACGGTAGGCCACTGCTGTACCTACCTCTGTGTCGTCATCCATTAAATTTACTATCCATCTACATTCTATACCTGTGGTGCATTTTAGTTTTGCAGTTTGCTGACACAGTGACCACCAGTATACTATATATAGCAGTACGGTAGGCCACTGCTGTACCTACCTCTGTGTCGTCATCCATTAAGTATACTATCCATCTACATTTTATACCTGTGGTGCATTTTAGTTTTGCAGTTTGCTGACACAGTGACCACCAGTATACTATATATAGCAGTACGGTAGGCCACTGCTGTACCTACCTCTGTATCGTCATCCATTAAGTATACTATCCATCTACATTCTATACCTGTGGTGCATTTTAGTTTTGCAGTTTGCTGACACAGTGACCACCAGTATACTATATATAGCAGTACGGTAGGCCACTGCTGTACCTACCTCTGTGTCGTCATTCATTAAGTATACTATCCATCTACATTCTATACCTGTGGTGCATTTTAGTTTTGCAGTTTGCTGACACAGTGATTACCAGTATACGATATATAGCAGTACGGTAGGCCACTGCTGTACCTACCTCTGTGTCGTCATCCATTAAGTATACTATCCATCTACATTCTATACCTGTGGTGCATTTTAGTTTTGCAGTTTGCTGACACAGTGACCACCAGTATACTATATATAGCAGTACGGTAGGCCACTGCTGTACCTACCTCTGTGTCGTCATTCATTAAGTATACTATCCATCTACATTCTATACCTGTGGTGCATTTTAGTTTTGCAGTTTTCTGACACAGTGACCACCAGTATACTATATATAGCAGTACGGTAGGCCACTGCTGTACCTACCTCTGTGTCGTCATCCATTAAGTATACTATCCATCTACATTCTATACCTGTGGTGCATTTTAGTTTTGCAGTTTGCTGACACAGTGACCACCAGTATACTATATATAGCAGTACGGTAGGCCACTGCTGTACCTACCTCTGTATCGTCATCCATTAAGTATACTATCCATCTACATTCTATACCTGTGGTGCATTTTAGTTTTGCAGTTTGCTGACACAGTGACCACCAGTATACTATATATAGCAGTACGGTAGGCCACTGCTGTACCTACCTCTGTGTCGTCATCCATTAAGTATACTATCCATCTACATTCTATACCTGTGGTGCATTTTAGTTTTGCAGTTTGCTGACACAGTGACCACCAGTATACTATATATAGCAGTACGGTAGGCCACTGCTGTACCTACCTCTGTATCGTCATCCATTAAGTATACTATCCATCTACATTCTATACCTGTGGTGCATTTTAGTTTTGCAGTTTGCTGACACAGTGACCACCAGTATACTATATATAGCAGTACGGTAGGCCACTGCTGTACCTACCTCTGTGTCGTCATTCATTAAGTATACTATCCATCTACATTCTATAAATGTGGTGCATTTTAGTTTTGCAGTTTGCTGACACAGTGACCACCAGTATACTATATATAGCAGTACGGTAGGCCACTGCTGTACCTACCTCTGTGTCGTCATCCATTAAGTATACTATCCATCTACATTCTATACCTGTGGTGCATTTTAGTTTTGCAGTTTGCTGACATAGTGACCACCAGTATACTATATATAGTAGTACGGTAGGCCACTGCTGTACCTACCTCTGTGTCGTCATCCATTAAGTATACTATCCATCTACATTCTATACCTGTGGTGCATTTTAGTTTTGCAGTTTGCTGACACAGTGACCACCAGTATACTATATATAGCAGTACGGTAGGCCACTGCTGTACCTACCTCTGTGTCGTCATCCATTAAGTATACTATCCATCTACATTCTATACCTGTGGTGCATTTTAGTTTTGCAGTTTGCTGACACAGTGACCACCAGTATACTATATATAGCAGTACGGTAGGCCACTGCTGTACCTACCTCTGTGTCGTCATTCATTAAGTATACTATCCATCTACATTCTATACCTGTGGTGTATTTTAGTTTTGCAGTTTGCTGACACAGTGACCACCAGTATACTATATATAGCAGTACGGTAGGCCACTGCTGTACCTACCTCTGTGTCATCATTCATTAAGTATACTATCCATCTACATTATATACCTGTGGTGCATTTTTGTTTTGCAGTTTGCTGACACAGTGACCACCAGTATACTATATATAGCAGTACGGTAGGCCACTGCTGTACCTACCTCTGTGTCGTCATCCATTAAGTATACTATCCATCTACATTCTATACCTGTGGTGCATTTTAGTTTTGCAGTTTGCTGACACAGTGACCACCAGTATACTATATATAGCAGTACGGTAGGCCACTGCTGTACCTCCCTCTGTGTCGTCATCCATTAAGTATACTATCCATCTGTACCTGTGGTGCATTTTAGTTTTGCAGTTTGCTGACACAGTGACCACCAGTATACTATATATAGCAGTACGGTAGGCCACTGCTGTACCTACCTCTGTATCGTCATCCATTAAGTATACTATCCATCTACATTCTATACCTGTGGTGCATTTTAGTTTTGCAGTTTGCTGACACAGTGACCACCAGTATACTATATATAGCAGTACGGTAGGCCACTGCTGTACCTACCTCTGTGTCGTCATTCATTAAGTATACTATCCATCTACATTCTATACCTATGGTGCATTTTAGTTTTGCAGTTTTCTGACACAGTGACCACCAGTATACTATATATAGCAGTACGGTAGGCCACTGCTGTACCTACCTCTGTGTCGTCATCCATTAAGTATACTATCCATCTACATTCTATACCTGTGGTGCATTTTAGTTTTGCAGTTTGCTGACACAGTGACCACCAGTATACTATATATAGCAGTACGGTAGGCCACTGCTGTACCTACCTCTGTGTCGTCATTCATTAAGTATACTATCCATCTACATTCTATACCTATGGTGCATTTTAGTTTTGCAGTTTTCTGACACAGTGACCACCAGTATACTATATATAGCAGTACGGTAGGCCACTGCTGTACCTACTTCTGTGTCGTCATCCATTAAGTATACTATCCATCTACATTCTATACCTGTGGTGCATTTTAGTTTTGCAGTTTGCTGACACAGTGACCACCAGTATACTATATATAGCAGTACGGTAGGCCACTGCTGTACCTACCTCTGTATCGTCATCCATTAAGTATACTATCCATCTACATTCTATACCTGTGGTGCATTTTAGTTTTGCAGTTTGCTGACACAGTGACCACCAGTATACTATATATAGCAGTACGGTAGGCCACTGCTGTACCTACCTCTGTATCGTCATCCATTAAGTATACTATCCATCTACATTCTATACCTGTGGTGCATTTTAGTTTTGCAGTTTGCTGACATAGTGACCACCAGTATACTATATATAGTAGTACGGTAGGCCACTGCTGTACCTACCTCTGTGTCGTCATCCATTAAATTTACTATCCATCTACATTCTATACCTGTGGTGCATTTTAGTTTTGCAGTTTGCTGACACAGTGACCACCAGTATACTATATATAGCAGTACGGTAGGCCACTGCTGTACCTACCTCTGTGTCGTCATCCATTAAGTATACTATCCATCTACATTCTATACCTGTGGTGCATTTTAGTTTTGCAGTTTGCTGACACAGTGACCACCAGTATACTATATATAGCAGTACGGTAGGCCACTGCTGTACCTACCTCTGTATCGTCATCCATTAAGTATACTATCCATCTACATTCTATACCTGTGGTGCATTTTAGTTTTGCAGTTTGCTGACATAGTGACCACCAGTATACTATATATAGTAGTACGGTAGGCCACTGCTGTACCTACCTCTGTGTCGTCATCCATTAAATTTACTATCCATCTACATTCTATACCTGTGGTGCATTTTAGTTTTGCAGTTTGCTGACACAGTGACCACCAGTATACTATATATAGCAGTACGGTAGGCCACTGCTGTACCTACCTCTGTGTCGTCATCCATTAAGTATACTATCCATCTACATTCTATACCTGTGGTGCATTTTAGTTTTTCAGTTTGCTGACACAGTGACCACCAGTATACTATATATAGCAGTACGGTAGGCCACTGCTGTACCTACCTCTGTGTCGTCATCCATTAAGTATACTATCCATCTACATTCTATACCTGTGGTGCATTTTAGTTTTGCAGTTTGCTGACACAGTGACCACCAGTATACTATATATAGCAGTACGGTAGGCCACTGCTGTACCTACCTCTGTGTCGTCATTCATTAAGTATACTATCCATCTACATTCTATACCTGTGGTGCATTTTAGTTTTGCAGTTTGCTGACACAGTGACCACCAGTATACTATATATAGCAGTACGGTAGGCCACTGCTGTACTTACCTCTGTGTCATCATTCATTAAGTATACTATCCATCTACATTATATACCTGTGGTGCATTTTAGTTTTGCAGTTTGCTGACACAGTGACCACCAGTATACTATATATAGCAGTACGGTAGGCCACTGCTGTACCTACCTCTGTGTCGTCATCCATTAAGTATACTATCCATCTACATTCTATACCTGTGGTGCATTTTAGTTTTGCAGTTTGCTGACACAGTGACCACCAGTATACTATATATAGCAGTACGGTAGGCCACTGCTGTACCTCCCTCTGTGTCGTCATCCATTAAGTATACTATCCATCTACATTCTATACCTGTGGTGCATTTTAGTTTTGCAGTTTGCTGACACAGTGACCACCAGTATACTATATATAGCAGTACGGTAGGCCACTGCTGTACCTACCTCTGTATCGTCATCCATTAAGTATACTATCCATCTACATTCTATACCTGTGGTGCATTTTAGTTTTGCAGTTTGCTGACACAGTGACCACCAGTATACTATATATAGCAGTACGGTAGGCCACTGCTGTACCTACCTCTGTGTCGTCATTCATTAAGTATACTATCCATCTACATTCTATACCTATGGTGCATTTTAGTTTTGCAGTTTTCTGACACAGTGACCACCAGTATACTATATATAGCAGTACGGTAGGCCACTGCTGTACCTACCTCTGTGTCGTCATCCATTAAGTATACTATCCATCTACATTCTATACCTGTGGTGCATTTTAGTTTTGCAGTTTGCTGACACAGTGACCACCAGTATACTATATATAGCAGTACGGTAGGCCACTGCTGTACCTACCTCTGTATCGTCATCCATTAAGTATACTATCCATCTACATTCTATACCTGTGGTGCATTTTAGTTTTGCAGTTTGCTGACACAGTGACCACCAGTATACTATATATAGCAGTACGGTAGGCCACTGCTGTACCTACCTCTGTGTCGTCATCCATTAAGTATACTATCCATCTACATTCTATACCTGTGGTGCATTTTAGTTTTGCAGTTTGCTGACACAGTGACCACCAGTATACTATATATAGCAGTACGGTAGGCCATTGCTGTACCTACCTCTGTATCGTCATCCATTAAGTATACTATCCATCTACATTCTATACCTGTGGTGCATTTTAGTTTTGCAGTTTGCTGACGAAAGTGACCACCAGTATACTATATATAGCAGTACGGTAGGCCACTGCTGTACCTACCTCTGTGTCGTCATTCATTAAGTATACTATCCATCTACATTCTATAAATGTGGTGCATTTTAGTTTTGCAGTTTGCTGACACAGTGACCACCAGTATACTATATATAGCAGTACGGTAGGCCACTGCTGTACCTACCTCTGTATGGTCATCCATTAAGTATACTATCCATCTACATTCTATACCTGTGGTGCATTTTAGTTTTGCAGTTTGCTGACATAGTGACCACCAGTATACTATATATAGTAGTACGGTAGGCCACTGCTGTACCTACCTCTGTGTCGTCATCCATTAAATTTACTATCCATCTACATTCTATACCTGTGGTGCATTTTAGTTTTGCAGTTTGCTGACACAGTGACCACCAGTATACTATATATAGCAGTACGGTAGGCCACTGCTGTACCTACCTCTGTGTCGTCATCCATTAAGTATACTATCCATCTACATTCTATACCTGTGGTGCATTTTAGTTTTGCAGTTTGCTGACACAGTGACCACCAGTATACTATATATAGCAGTACGGTAGGCCACTGCTGTACCTACCTCTGTGTCGTCATCCATTAAGTATACTATCCATCTACATTCTATACCTGTGGTGCATTTTAGTTTTGCAGTTTGCTGACACAGTGACCACCAGTATACTATATATAGCAGTACGGTAGGCCACTGCTGTACCTACCTCTGTGTCGTCATTCATTAAGTATACTATCCATCTACATTCTATACCTGTGGTGTATTTTAGTTTTGCAGTTTGCTGACACAGTGACCACCAGTATACTATATATAGCAGTACGGTAGGCCACTGCTGTACCTACCTCTGTGTCATCATTCATTAAGTATACTATCCATCTACATTATATACCTGTGGTGCATTTTTGTTTTGCAGTTTGCTGACACAGTGACCACCAGTATACTATATATAGCAGTACGGTAGGCCACTGCTGTACCTACCTCTGTGTCGTCATCCATTAAGTATACTATCCATCTACATTCTATACCTGTGGTGCATTTTAGTTTTGCAGTTTGCTGACACAGTGACCACCAGTATACTATATATAGCAGTACGGTAGGCCACTGCTGTACCTCCCTCTGTGTCGTCATCCATTAAGTATACTATCCATCTGTACCTGTGGTGCATTTTAGTTTTGCAGTTTGCTGACACAGTGACCACCAGTATACTATATATAGCAGTACGGTAGGCCACTGCTGTACCTACCTCTGTATCGTCATCCATTAAGTATACTATCCATCTACATTCTATACCTGTGGTGCATTTTAGTTTTGCAGTTTGCTGACACAGTGACCACCAGTATACTATATATAGCAGTACGGTAGGCCACTGCTGTACCTACCTCTGTGTCGTCATTCATTAAGTATACTATCCATCTACATTCTATACCTATGGTGCATTTTAGTTTTGCAGTTTTCTGACACAGTGACCACCAGTATACTATATATAGCAGTACGGTAGGCCACTGCTGTACCTACCTCTGTGTCGTCATCCATTAAGTATACTATCCATCTACATTCTATACCTGTGGTGCATTTTAGTTTTGCAGTTTGCTGACACAGTGACCACCAGTATACTATATATAGCAGTACGGTAGGCCACTGCTGTACCTACCTCTGTGTCGTCATTCATTAAGTATACTATCCATCTACATTCTATACCTATGGTGCATTTTAGTTTTGCAGTTTTCTGACACAGTGACCACCAGTATACTATATATAGCAGTACGGTAGGCCACTGCTGTACCTACCTCTGTGTCGTCATCCATTAAGTATACTATCCATCTACATTCTATACCTGTGGTGCATTTTAGTTTTGCAGTTTGCTGACACAGTGACCACCAGTATACTATATATAGCAGTACGGTAGGCCACTGCTGTACCTACCTCTGTATCGTCATCCATTAAGTATACTATCCATCTACATTCTATACCTGTGGTGCATTTTAGTTTTGCAGTTTGCTGACACAGTGACCACCAGTATACTATATATAGCAGTACGGTAGGCCACTGCTGTACCTACCTATGTATCGTCATCCATTAAGTATACTATCCATCTACATTCTATACCTGTGGTGCATTTTAGTTTTGCAGTTTGCTGACACAGTGACCACCAGTATACTATATATAGCAGTACGGTAGGCCACTGCTGTACCTACCTCTGTGTCGTCATTCATTAAGTATACTATCCATCTACATTCTATAAATGTGGTGCATTTTAGTTTTGCAGTTTGCTGACACAGTGACCACCAGTATACTATATATAGCAGTACGGTAGGCCACTGCTGTACCTACCTCTGTGTCGTCATCCATTAAGTATACTATCCATCTACATTCTATACCTGTGGTGCATTTTAGTTTTGCAGTTTGCTGACACAGTGACCACCAGTATACTATATATAGCAGTACGGTAGGCCACTGCTGTACCTACCTCTGTATCGTCATCCATTAAGTATACTATCCATCTACATTCTATACCTGTGGTGCATTTTAGTTTTGCAGTTTGCTGACATAGTGACCACCAGTATACTATATATAGTAGTACGGTAGGCCACTGCTGTACCTACCTCTGTGTCGTCATCCATTAAATTTACTATCCATCTACATTCTATACCTGTGGTGCATTTTAGTTTTGCAGTTTGCTGACACAGTGACCACCAGTATACTATATATAGCAGTACGGTAGGCCACTGCTGTACCTACCTTTGTGTCGTCATCCATTAAGTATACTATCCATCTACATTTTATACCTGTGGTGCATTTTAGTTTTGCAGTTTGCTGACACAGTGACCACCAGTATACTATATATAGCAGTACGGTAGGCCACTGCTGTACCTACCTCTGTATCGTCATCCATTAAGTATACTATCCATCTACATTCTATACCTGTGGTGCATTTTAGTTTTGCAGTTTGCTGACACAGTGACCACCAGTATACTATATATAGCAGTACGGTAGGCCACTGCTGTACCTACCTCTGTGTCGTCATTCATTAAGTATACTATCCATCTACATTCTATACCTGTGGTGCATTTTAGTTTTGCAGTTTGCTGACACAGTGATTACCAGTATACGATATATAGCAGTACGGTAGGCCACTGCTGTACCTACCTCTGTGTCGTCATCCATTAAGTATACTATCCATCTACATTCTATACCTGTGGTGCATTTTAGTTTTGCAGTTTGCTGACACAGTGACCACCAGTATACTATATATAGCAGTACGGTAGGCCACTGCTGTACCTACCTCTGTATCGTCATCCATTAAGTATACTATCCATCTACATTCTATACCTGTGGTGCATTTGTTTTGCAGTTTGCTGACACAGTGACCACCAGTATACTATATATAGCAGTACGGTAGGCCACTGCTGTACCTACCTCTGTGTCGTCATCCATTAAGTATACTATCCATCTACATTCTATACCTGTGGTGCATTTTAGTTTTGCAGTTTGCTGACACAGTGACCACCAGTATACTATATATAGTAGTACGGTAGGCCACTGCTGTACCTACCTCTGTATCGTCATCCATTAAGTATACTATCCATCTACATTCTATACCTGTGGTGCATTTTAGTTTTGCAGTTTGCTGACACAGTGACCACCAGTATACTATATATAGCAGTACGGTAGGCCACTGCTGTACCTACCTCTGTGTCGTCATTCATTAAGTATACTATCCATCTACATTCTATACCTGTGGTGCATTTTAGTTTTGCAGTTTTCTGACACAGTGACCACCAGTATACTATATATAGCAGTACGGTAGGCCACTGCTGTACCTACCTCTGTGTCGTCATCCATTAAGTATACTATCCATCTACATTCTATACCTGTGGTGCATTTTAGTTTTGCAGTTTGCTGACACAGTGACCACCAGTATACTATATATAGCAGTACGGTAGGCCACTGCTGTACCTACCTCTGTATCGTCATCCATTAAGTATACTATCCATCTACATTCTATACCTGTGGTGCATTTTAGTTTTGCAGTTTGCTGACACAGTGACCACCAGTATACTATATATAGCAGTACGGTAGGCCACTGCTGTACCTACCTCTGTGTCGTCATCCATTAAGTATACTATCCATCTACATTCTATACCTGTGGTGCATTTTAGTTTTGCAGTTTGCTGACACAGTGACCACCAGTATACTATATATAGCAGTACGGTAGGCCACTGCTGTACCTACCTCTGTATCGTCATCCATTAAGTATACTATCCATCTACATTCTATACCTGTGGTGCATTTTAGTTTTGCAGTTTGCTGACACAGTGACCACCAGTATACTATATATAGCAGTACGGTAGGCCACTGCTGTACCTACCTCTGTGTCGTCATTCATTAAGTATACTATCCATCTACATTCTATAAATGTGGTGCATTTTAGTTTTGCAGTTTGCTGACACAGTGACCACCAGTATACTATATATAGCAGTACGGTAGGCCACTGCTGTACCTACCTCTGTGTCGTCATCCATTAAGTATACTATCCATCTACATTCTATACCTGTGGTGCATTTTAGTTTTGCAGTTTGCTGACATAGTGACCACCAGTATACTATATATAGTAGTACGGTAGGCCACTGCTGTACCTACCTCTGTGTCGTCATCCATTAAGTATACTATCCATCTACATTCTATACCTGTGGTGCATTTTAGTTTTGCAGTTTGCTGACACAGTGACCACCAGTATACTATATATAGCAGTACGGTAGGCCACTGCTGTACCTACCTCTGTGTCGTCATCCATTAAGTATACTATCCATCTACATTCTATACCTGTGGTGCATTTTAGTTTTGCAGTTTGCTGACACAGTGACCACCAGTATACTATATATAGCAGTACGGTAGGCCACTGCTGTACCTACCTCTGTGTCGTCATTCATTAAGTATACTATCCATCTACATTCTATACCTGTGGTGTATTTTAGTTTTGCAGTTTGCTGACACAGTGACCACCAGTATACTATATATAGCAGTACGGTAGGCCACTGCTGTACCTACCTCTGTGTCATCATTCATTAAGTATACTATCCATCTACATTATATACCTGTGGTGCATTTTTGTTTTGCAGTTTGCTGACACAGTGACCACCAGTATACTATATATAGCAGTACGGTAGGCCACTGCTGTACCTACCTCTGTGTCGTCATCCATTAAGTATACTATCCATCTACATTCTATACCTGTGGTGCATTTTAGTTTTGCAGTTTGCTGACACAGTGACCACCAGTATACTATATATAGCAGTACGGTAGGCCACTGCTGTACCTCCCTCTGTGTCGTCATCCATTAAGTATACTATCCATCTGTACCTGTGGTGCATTTTAGTTTTGCAGTTTGCTGACACAGTGACCACCAGTATACTATATATAGCAGTACGGTAGGCCACTGCTGTACCTACCTCTGTATCGTCATCCATTAAGTATACTATCCATCTACATTCTATACCTGTGGTGCATTTTAGTTTTGCAGTTTGCTGACACAGTGACCACCAGTATACTATATATAGCAGTACGGTAGGCCACTGCTGTACCTACCTCTGTGTCGTCATTCATTAAGTATACTATCCATCTACATTCTATACCTATGGTGCATTTTAGTTTTGCAGTTTTCTGACACAGTGACCACCAGTATACTATATATAGCAGTACGGTAGGCCACTGCTGTACCTACCTCTGTGTCGTCATCCATTAAGTATACTATCCATCTACATTCTATACCTGTGGTGCATTTTAGTTTTGCAGTTTGCTGACACAGTGACCACCAGTATACTATATATAGCAGTACGGTAGGCCACTGCTGTACCTACCTCTGTGTCGTCATTCATTAAGTATACTATCCATCTACATTCTATACCTATGGTGCATTTTAGTTTTGCAGTTTTCTGACACAGTGACCACCAGTATACTATATATAGCAGTACGGTAGGCCACTGCTGTACCTACTTCTGTGTCGTCATCCATTAAGTATACTATCCATCTACATTCTATACCTGTGGTGCATTTTAGTTTTGCAGTTTGCTGACACAGTGACCACCAGTATACTATATATAGCAGTACGGTAGGCCACTGCTGTACCTACCTCTGTATCGTCATCCATTAAGTATACTATCCATCTACATTCTATACCTGTGGTGCATTTTAGTTTTGCAGTTTGCTGACACAGTGACCACCAGTATACTATATATAGCAGTACGGTAGGCCACTGCTGTACCTACCTCTGTATCGTCATCCATTAAGTATACTATCCATCTACATTCTATACCTGTGGTGCATTTTAGTTTTGCAGTTTGCTGACATAGTGACCACCAGTATACTATATATAGTAGTACGGTAGGCCACTGCTGTACCTACCTCTGTGTCGTCATCCATTAAATTTACTATCCATCTACATTCTATACCTGTGGTGCATTTTAGTTTTGCAGTTTGCTGACACAGTGACCACCAGTATACTATATATAGCAGTACGGTAGGCCACTGCTGTACCTACCTCTGTGTCGTCATCCATTAAGTATACTATCCATCTACATTCTATACCTGTGGTGCATTTTAGTTTTGCAGTTTGCTGACACAGTGACCACCAGTATACTATATATAGCAGTACGGTAGGCCACTGCTGTACCTACCTCTGTATCGTCATCCATTAAGTATACTATCCATCTACATTCTATACCTGTGGTGCATTTTAGTTTTGCAGTTTGCTGACATAGTGACCACCAGTATACTATATATAGTAGTACGGTAGGCCACTGCTGTACCTACCTCTGTGTCGTCATCCATTAAATTTACTATCCATCTACATTCTATACCTGTGGTGCATTTTAGTTTTGCAGTTTGCTGACACAGTGACCACCAGTATACTATATATAGCAGTACGGTAGGCCACTGCTGTACCTACCTCTGTGTCGTCATCCATTAAGTATACTATCCATCTACATTCTATACCTGTGGTGCATTTTAGTTTTGCAGTTTGCTGACACAGTGACCACCAGTATACTATATATAGCAGTACGGTAGGCCACTGCTGTACCTACCTCTGTGTCGTCATCCATTAAGTATACTATCCATCTACATTCTATACCTGTGGTGCATTTTAGTTTTGCAGTTTGCTGACACAGTGACCACCAGTATACTATATATAGCAGTACGGTAGGCCACTGCTGTACCTACCTCTGTGTCGTCATTCATTAAGTATACTATCCATCTACATTCTATACCTGTGGTGCATTTTAGTTTTGCAGTTTGCTGACACAGTGACCACCAGTATACTATATATAGCAGTACGGTAGGCCACTGCTGTACTTACCTCTGTGTCATCATTCATTAAGTATACTATCCATCTACATTATATACCTGTGGTGCATTTTAGTTTTGCAGTTTGCTGACACAGTGACCACCAGTATACTATATATAGCAGTACGGTAGGCCACTGCTGTACCTACCTCTGTGTCGTCATCCATTAAGTATACTATCCATCTACATTCTATACCTGTGGTGCATTTTAGTTTTGCAGTTTGCTGACACAGTGACCACCAGTATACTATATATAGCAGTACGGTAGGCCACTGCTGTACCTCCCTCTGTGTCGTCATCCATTAAGTATACTATCCATCTACATTCTATACCTGTGGTGCATTTTAGTTTTGCAGTTTGCTGACACAGTGACCACCAGTATACTATATATAGCAGTACGGTAGGCCACTGCTGTACCTACCTCTGTATCGTCATCCATTAAGTATA